>NC_083570.1:110974462-111274462 GCF_027579695.1 Neoarius graeffei
TTATATTGTCTGTTTGAGTGTTTAGTCTGTGTGTAGTTCTTATCTAGTGTTTACACTGTTTATATTGTCTGAGTGTTTAGTCTGTGTGTAGTTCTTATCTAGTGTTTACACTGTTTATATTGTCTGAGTGTTTAGTCTATGTCTTGTTCTTATCTAGTGTTTATACTGTTTATTTATACTGTTTATATTGTTTGAGTGTTTAGTCTATGTCTAGTTCCTATCTAGAGTGTTTATACTGTCTATATTGTTTTTTTTTCAATTATTCTATTTTTATTTATTGCATTGCCTGTTTGCACCGTGGGTCAGAGAGGACTGAAATTTAATCTGTGCTGTATGTCGAGCATGTATTGCATATTTGACAATAAAGTTGACTTGACTTGAAAATATTTCTCTCTCTCTCTCACACACCCCACACTCCCAACACATGCAAGCTCTCTCTAATGCAATATCAAAACATATAATGATTGATGCAGAGAAGAAAAGATGGGCTCAAGGCAAAAGAAAGATCAATATGTATCTCAGGATTTCTCCTACATGCTAGATGAGCGTCTCCTCTGTCATTCACGGATGTGTGATCACTCGGTGTAACACTCCAATCTGGATTCTGTGATATTCCTCACTACATTAGATAATGGTTTCATCTAGAGTATCAATGCTTTTAATTTGTCTAGCTGGAGGAACACAACTACAGAGGAACATCATTAAGATACTAGTACATAATTGCACCTAAACGACCAATTTACCTTGTTTGTAATTTAGGAAAAAATCTGCCAAATCTGATTTTTTTTTTATCTTTTTGTAAATAGACTCACTGGCCACTTTAAAAGGAATGTGTTCTTGATTCCAAGGCCCACTTTACACGGGGACAGTCTGAAACAAAAACGCAAAAGTCCGTTTTCATTCTCACTTTTTTCCGCGTCTACACGACTGTTTTCAAGGAGGAAATCTGCGTCTATACGGTGACGCATAAATGTGTGGAATTCAATTGGATGTGCATGCCAGGCGGCTAGGTGATGCTGTGAAAGACCTCCGCTATGTCTGCACGCATGCGCAACGTCTTCCGTCTTGTCTGATCTGCACATCTGCGCCGCGAAAACTTTGACTACTCTGGCTATGGTAAGTAAGAAAGTAAGTAAAAAAGTAAGAGCATACTATACCTGCCTCTGTTCATTAACGGTATATGTGCAGATTCAGTATAGATGTTCGAAGGACTCCTGGACGTTTATTAAAGCTGCCAGAGCAGCTTGAAGGTCCGTTGGATCGATGTAATCAGACATGCTCTTACTTTTTTACTTACTTTCTTACTTCCCGGGCTGGCATGTACAGTATATGACATATGTATGACGTAAACGCGTACCCGACGTGAGCAGATCCGAGCAGAGTTTCGCGTATTGGATAGTTTAGACGGATATGCAACGGGGGCTGTTTTTAACTTATCCACTCTGGAAGGCGTTTTCAATTTTTTCCATTTTTCAGCCTCGGAAACGCCGTCCCCGTGTAGACGAAAGGCACTTCCGATAAAATATTTAGTCGTTTTTACCCGACAGCGTCCTCGTGTAAACAGGCCCTCAGATTCCTGTTCTTGGCTGCAGGAATGGAACCCAATGTGGTCTTCTGCTGTTGCATGCTGAGATGCTTTTCTGCTCACCACAGTTGTAAAGAGTTGCTATGAGTTACTATATCCTTCCTGGCAAAAAAAGCTCGAACCAATCTGTTTTTTTTTCCTCTGACCTCTCTTATCAACAAGGCGTTTGTTTCCACCAACAGAACTGTCGCTCACTCACTGACTCACTCGATGTTTTTTTGTTTGTTTTTCACACCATTCTGTGTAAACTCTAGAGACTGTTGTGTGTGAAAACCCCAGATCAGCAGTTTCTGAAATACTCAAACCAGTCCATCTGGCTCAAATCAACACCCATGCTGCAGTGAAAGAAAGTCACACTTCACTGTGAGATCACAATTTGTCCCATTCTGATGTTTGAACATTGTGAACATTAACTGAAGCTCTTGATTTGTATCTGCATAAAACTGCGAGTGGTTTAATGTTCCTAATAAAGTGGCCAGTGAGTGTAATTTACAAGTTCATTTACACAGAAAGGTGATAGCCATGAAAATGCAATTCAGTAGGTTAAAGGTTTGTATGATTGATTGTATCCTGTATGACTGAAAGAAATCGATCTGAAACAAATCAATTTCATCATCTCATCTCATTATCTCTAGCCGCTTTATCCTTCTACAGCAGGGGTGGCCAACCAGTCGGAGCCCAAGAGCCACAATTCTTACTGTGTTACGGCAAAGAGCCACATCGGCACATGAACATGGGCACACAAATATTACCCTTCCTTCTGCGTGCGTGGACACACACACACACACACACACACAGCCACATTGATGTCACACTCCAACTTAACCAATGCCCCACACCAACATGATAATGATACATTTACTGCAGTACCAAGACCACAGGCCAGTCATTTTCAACAGTGGCGACTGGTGAAGAAAATTGTAGGTGGGGCAGAAAGGCAGACATTGTTTACATGTGGGGATTCCCCCCATTGGGGGGGTTCCGGGGGGCCTCCCCCGAAAAATTTTGGATTTCTTAGATGCAATTTCCTGTATTCTAGTGCATTTTGGAGTTACCTGTTTAACATCGAAAATGCAAAAGCCATTTTGATTCAGCTTGAATTCTCAATTGCATGACCTGCACAAGACCTGCATTCAAATAAATCTCATCTCATCTCATTATCTCTAGCCGCTTTATCCTTCTACAGGGTCGCAGGCAAGCTGGAGCCAATCCCAGCTGACTACGGGCGAAAGGCGGGGTACACCCTGGACAAGTCGCCAGGTCATCACAGGGCTGACACATAGACACAGACAACCATTCACACTCACATTCACACCTACGGTCAATTTAGAGTCACCAGTTAACCTAACCTGCATGTCTTTGGACTGTGGGGGAAACCGGAGCACCCGGAGGAAACCCACGCGGACACGGGGAGAACATGCAAACTCCACACAGAAAGGCCCTCGCCGGCCCCGGGGCTCGAACCCAGGACCTTCTTGCTGTGAGGCGACAGCGCTAACCACTACACCACCGTGCCGCCCCATTCAAATAAATAAGTATTCAAATAAATACAGTCAGTCGGAAAATGGAAATTACAAAGTGCTAATTTAATTTCCTCAAACAGTACGTGTTACTGTCTCTGATTGTTTTGTACATTTTTTGAAGAGCTGAACCTGCGTTTGTGATTGACTTTTTAACGTGATTAACTTGTGTTTACGAAGTTCACTCCCTTTCGGAAAGTCCTGGTCGATTTTAGCATGTAGTGAGCTGAAGTGACGCTGAAGATTTGAAGCCTTGAAATGCGACAATGACGACTGACATAGAAGGCAGAATGGCTTGCCATAACGTTCAACGAAAAAATATAAATCCTCCCACTCTGTTAAAAACGTCCTGTTTTCATCTTCATATTTTCTTTTTGAAGTGCATTTTTTCCCTGCCATTTTGAGATCTGAAATTTAGCATATCATCTCACGCACCTGCGCATTTGTCATGATGTGAAAATACCGTAATGAAACTAAGCGAAGCACCTTTAATAAAATAACCGTAATTAACTGCAGTGAAGCGAAAACGCACATAAAACCACAAACGAACACCAACTTGGACGTGAAGGTGAGAGCCGCATGACACCAGGCAAAGAGCCGCATGCGGCTCGCGAGCCGCGGGTTGGCCACCTATGTTCTACAGGGTCGCAGGCAAGCGGGAGCCTATCCCAGCTGACTACGGGCGAAAGGCGGGGTACACCCTGGACAAGTCGCCAGGTCATCACAGGGCTGACACATAGACACAGACAACCATTCACACTCACATTCACACCTACGGTCAATTTAGAGTCACCAGTTAACCTAACCTGCATGTTTTTGGACTGTGGGGGGAAACCGGAGCACCCGGAGGAAACCCACGCGGACACGGGGAGAACATGCAAACTCCTCACAGAAAGGCCCTTGCCGGCCCCAGGGCTCGAACCCAGGACCTTCTTGCTGTGAGGCGACAGCGCTAACCACTACACCACCGTGCCGCCCACAAATCAATTTGTTTGAAACAATTAATAAATAAATATTTATTTATTTGTAATTGCCATTCATGGTGGACAGCAAACTA
Source organism: Neoarius graeffei (assembly GCF_027579695.1). Lineage (NCBI taxonomy): Eukaryota > Metazoa > Chordata > Actinopteri > Siluriformes > Ariidae > Neoarius > Neoarius graeffei. The sequence goes on from NC_083570.1 coordinate 110,978,625, forward strand.
AGAATTTAATTGTGCAAGAGGACATGTCCTTACTGTGCATATGACAATAAACACTTGAATTTGAACTTGAACTTGAAATCCATACATTAAGACGAAAAGCTAGTTATTAAGTTGGGGGGAAAGTAATGGCACCCTATAACAGAATGAAGCATTAATGTGCATCCATGCTAGCCGACATGCTGCTATATCTGAACTGCATTACTGGAAGGTTTAGCACACAGTATTCTCTTGGGACGATTGATGATAGTATCGGGAATCGCAGATCGATTCAAACTATCAAGTTTATAAAGTCGGATCATTTTAAATCTTTGTTGGAAATCATGGTGTCTGCAGATTTAAGTGGTGTTTCCTTTCCACCTTGTTTCCTATTCAAACCTTAATTTGGAGCAGAGCAACAAAACATCTTGCTCTGATGTATCTTACCTTCCTCATTCCCAAAAGAGAGATTTAAATGAACAAAATGACACAAAACCCGAATATTAGCTTGTTATGTTTATTTATAGTCTCGACTTCTGATTTGTAAGCATTCCTGAACTTGTTAACAGGTAATTAATTAGCGATTGCAGCTACTTATGATGCAATATGATAGACATGACATGCATTACATATATATTTGGCAACAACCCCCTTCTTTTCTTGTAGTACCAACTGCACATAGGACTCTTTCACCAATTAATCATCAATTTACTCTTATGCAGTGTTAACAGAGTTGCTGTCTTGCACAGCGTTCTAACGTGACAACACACAAGACACGTTTTCCATTTTGAGTGAAGCACCCGCACTTTGGGCTCACCAGTTTTATTGAATGATTTCACCTGAAAACAATCTCATTAGGGTCACGTGGCGCAAACCTCCACTGGTAGCACATCAAAATCAAAAAAGAGGCGTCACCAATCAAACCAAAATGAAAATGGGAACATAAACCCAACACCCCCACTTGTTCACATTTTACAAAAATCCATAAATTAAACATTTTCAGAAGTTTTCACAATGTTCAAACAAAAAGTTTAAAGTCCATCAACTCATTTCATTGTTCACCAAACATATAAGTATCAAAAGTAACCAACTTCAGCTTACTAGCTGGTTTTGTCATAACATCTGCCACCATTACATCAGTTGGACAGTATTCCAGGGTCATGTCATCATTCTGTAAAGTAGATCTGATAAAGTGATATTTAATGTCTATATGTTTACATCTCTGCCTATGCACAGGGTTTTTGGCTAAGGCTATAGTACCTTGGTTGTCTTCGTAAATCAAACATCTGTACTCTTGTCCATCAAAATATTTTAACAACTGCTTTAAGTAAAGACACTCCTGCAAGGTTGCGGCTAAAGCCATATACTCAGCCTCACAGGTAGAAAGTGCTACTGTGGTCTGTCTCTTGGTTTTCCACGAAACTACAGGCCCATTACAGTTTAAACTGATACAGTAACCTGTTGTGCTTTTACGATCAATACTGGCAGCCCAATTAGCATCACTATAAGCATAGATTGTGTTTTCACTTTCATGCTTTTTGAAACAAAGTTCCTTGTTTTGAGTACCTTTCAGGTATCTTAACACATGTTTGACTGTTGTCCACAGTTCAATAGTTGGTTTTGTGAAATATTGAGACAGTTTACTCACAACAAAACTCAAGTCAGGTCTTGTACAGGTTGCTAGGTAAATTAAGCTCCCAACTGCTTCTCTGTACTTTTTAACATCATCCATCAATTCTGCATCATCTCTGTAGTCAAGTCTCTGTTCACTAGGTGTAGTTCTTGGCTTACAGTTTGACATATCAAATCTCTCCAGTAATTTCTGTACGTACTTGCATTGAGACATCTTAACACAATCAGCAGACTGTTCAAAGTCAATACCTAAAAAATGTGTCAGTTTACCCAGGTCTTTCATTCTGAATTTGGACTTCAACATTTCCTTCACACACCTCAAAACATTGGCATCACTGGCCGCAATAATCAAGTCATCAACCCATATAATCATGTACACTTTGTCTTTTTCAGTTACTTTGCTATAGACACAATGATCGGCAGGATTCTGTACAAACTTCATTTCACACAAATAATCATGCAACATTTTATTCCAGTTGCGCCCTGACTGTTTCAGACCATACAGCGATTTCTCCAGTTTGCATACAAATTTGTCACCTTCCTTTGATCTAACTTCATAACCTTCTGGTTGTTCAATGTATATTTCACATTCAATAGGTGCATGCAAGTAGGCCGTTTTTACGTCCATCTGGTGGATAACTAGATTCTCTTCTGCTGCTTTCTGTGCTAATACACGGATACTGTTCATGTTAGCAGTAGGAGAGAAAGTCTCGTCATAGTTCACACCTTTCTTCTGACTAAAACCTTTGGCTACGAATCTCGCTTTGAATTTGTCTGTACCATCAGTGTTCTTTTTCAAGGCATAAACCCATTTACCTCCCACTACATTTTTGCCCTTGGGAAGGGTGGTCAAGGTAAACGTTACATTGTCTTGTAGTGATTGCATTTCTTCATCCATTGCATCAACCCATTGCTTCGCATTAACTGACGTAACTGCTTCTACATATGTTTGAGGAACATTACACATAAGTCTGTAACAGTAATCAATTTTGGTCATTTCCTCAAAACCACAAACATAATTGCCATAATAATCAGGCTTTCATCTCTCTCTGTCAGGGTATCGTTTCTCAGCAGGTATGTTGTCCACCTCCCTAACTTCACTCTCTGTCTTCACCATTTCAGCATCTTCATGTTTCTCACTTTTTGTAAATGCTTCCTGACTGTCAGGTGACTGTGATCTAATGGAAGGGATTGTCACAGGCCTTCTTACATTTTGGACCTCATCTTCTACGTCCAGTACATCCTCATTCTTACTGACTGGAAACTCCACAAGTCTGTGTTTCTGTACTCTCTTGGTGTTGGGATAGTACACCATGTAGGCTGGACTGTTCTTGTCATATCCAACAAAAATTCCTCGCTCACATCTAGAGTCCAACTTTCCCTTGTGTTGCTTGTAAGCATAACATACTTGTCCAAATTTCTGCATTCTAGAAATGTTTGGCCGCCTGCCTGTTAACATGTAGTAAGGTGTTTGCTTTGTGCGACTATTAAAGCACCTATTCCTAACCACAGCAGCTGTCTGGACAGCGTAGGTCCACAGCATCTTAGGCAGCTTACTCTCAATGAGCATACATCTGGCCATATCAAAAAGTGTTCTCCAACTGCTTTCCGCTGTACCATTTTGGTGCAGAGAATATGGAGCGGAAGTCTCATGACGAATACCCATCTTGCACATTAATGCTTGGTACTCTCTGCATGTGTACTCTGTGCCATTGTCGGATCTCATGCATTTTATTTTGCCATAGGGTGCTACATCAGCAATGAATTTCTCAGTAGCATGTACAGTGTCACTTTTGTTTTTCAAAAAGTAAACAAAAATTGCACTAGAGTAGTCATCAGTAAATGAAAGTGCATACCTGTGACCATCTTTAGATATAGGATCTATGGGACCGGCTAAGTCAGTGTGCACCATGTCCAGAGGTGCTTTAGCCCTCGCATCTGGCCCCCTGTTCCTAGTTTGAACAAACTTCCCTTGAGTGCATACTTCACAATGTGGAACAAGTTTGTTACTCTCAGTTTTAATGTCCATCCCATCAACAACTTTTCTCAGCTTCATTACATCAGCATAATTACAATGACCAAGTATTTCATGCCAGCTCTGCAAATCAAGACTTTTCTTACAATGGTCATCATTATCCATGTCCTCAGATGTGTGCAAATAATAAAGCTTGTTGTGTACGTGTATTGGGAATTTCGTACCATCTCTGTGCAGTAGAACATTTTTCTTCTCCTTGAAGATCACGGTGGCTCTGTTGGAAGTGGCAGCTTTCAAGGAGAATATATCTTGTGAATAGGTTGGGATGTATAATGCACTCCTCAGTGTTGTTCGTAGGCTCCTATCCCCACTGTCGATCAGCCACACCTCCGCGTCACCTCTGCGCTTGGCGACTCCGTTGCACCTGGAACCGTCAGCCAGCTCCACGCAATGTGTCCCGGTTTGGAAAGTGCTGTCGAACTTCTTAAACTTTGCAATGTCGGTTATTATGTGTGACGTTGCCCCTGCATCCACCATCAGGCCCTCCTTCTTGACATCTCGCGCCGGTGTCTCCACTTCACTGATCCGGAATGTGTACGCATGTTACCCAGTCTCCTCGGCTGCTTGTCGGGCGTTATCTCACTGCTTGTTTCGTCTGCAGTTTGCACTGTTGTGCGTGCCGTTTTTGCAGTGATTACACCACTGCCTCCGCGAACAGGATCTCGCTATGTGTCCATTTGCACCACATTTGTAACACACAATGTCTGTGTTACCACTGTCCTTTGCCCTGGCGGGAGAACGCTTTGTACCAAACTGTGCTCTTGCCTTCATGACATTGTCCTCCGACACAGTTGCACGCATGTTCTCTACATCCTCATAGCTTTGGAGCTTGGTTTTGAACTCAGCAAAAGTCATTTTATCTTCGCTCTGGGTGATGTGTACAGCAAATGGCTTAAATGTCTCTGATAGGCCTTTCAGCACCATTGCTATCAACAGTCCATCACTGAGCGTTTCCCCTGCATTTCTCAGGGCGGTAATCGCAGTCTCTGCTCTGATCACATAATCAGTCACATTCTCAGTGAGCGACTTCTGCAGTGAAGTCAACTCGGTATACAAGTTTATTATCCTTGGCTTTCCTTTGCCAGCATAGTACTCACGGAGGATTTTCAGTGCCTCGCGCCCATTATCCGCCACGTCTCGCATCACTAGCGACAGGCTCTTGTCATCCAAAAACTGAATGAGTTCCACGTAGGCCTCAGCATTTTTACTCTCGTCCTCCTCGTCGCTCTCATCGGGTTCTTTCAGGATGGTGTCTTTTAATCCTTGTAACCGCAAATGTCCCAAAAACTTAGTTTCCCACAGCTCGTAATTCTTCTCATCACCATCAAACACGAGTCTTGCCCAACGGCTTGTTGACGTCCTGTCTATTTTCGACATTCTTCAGTCTTTCTTTTCCGGTGCACTCAGTAAACGTCGCGACTTTCACCAGGCCACACCCAAAAGTCAAAAAGCGTTATGAGGCTCTGGGCCCATAACCTGTTAACAGAGTTGCTGTCTTGCACAGCATTCTAACGTGACAACACACAAGACACGTTTTCCATTTTGAGTGACGCGCCCGCACTTTGGGCTCACCAGTTTTATTGAATGATTTCACCTGAAAACAATCTCATTAGGGTCACGTGGCGCAAACCTCCACTGGTAGCGCATCAAAATCAAAAAAGAGGCGTCACCAATCAAACCAAAATGAAAATGGGAACATAAGCCCAACATTCAGATTTGTGGGTGTGGCTAAATGTGCAGTAGAGTAGTGTTTCTCATCCACTGGGCCGCAAAGTGCCATCTAGTGTGCTGCAATTTTTTTTTTCAAGTTGAAGCTAATTTTTAGTAGGGTACAATTGCTGGGTTGTATCCAACGTCACATCTGCCTTATTAAATACACAAGATATGAAGTGGTGGTCAGCTGAGCTCACTGTTCACAAAGTGTTACTATCACTGAGGCGCCTTGCTAGTCATTAAAATGCCCTACACTTGTGTTGTTTTGGGCTGTTCGAATCAAACAAACCATGAAACTGATAAAAGTTTCTTCTGGGTTCCCTGTGAAGTGATAAAGGGTGAAAGAGCAAAGGATTTTACCAAACAACAACAACGTTGTGATGGAAGGGAGCTAAGTCAAAGAATGTTCGAGTTTGTAGCAATCAATTCATGAAAGCTTTGTAAATTCCTCTGATTTATTTCATTTGGATTCACAAATCACTTTTCTCTCCATTTTCTGTTATTTCATAATGTTTTGAAATGCAGGAGATTCTTCAGTCCTCAGAGGTGTTTTTGTTTCCTGTTTGATCATGGTCGCCATATTATAAACTAACGCGTGTATAATGCACACAATCCCCAGGTCTTTGAAGGGGTTTCTATGGATCTTTGTGAATGATTTACCTGGAAGAGAAGAGCAGGGAGGATTGAGAATCGAGCCGCTGTGGTTTGTTTACACCAATACTAAAACTTGTAGCATCCTAGCAACCATTGCAAAGACACATACAAGAAGCCCAAAAATGCTATTTACCCAGGCATAAATGATACAGGATTTATCTTGTAGTGTCCTGATCCCGAGATATTTAACTCAACCACATATAAAAAGTTGTATGCCTCCATGCTCTTCCAGGTTTTCATCTGTGTATCCATGTAGAACGATGTCTACCAGCAGCACCAGGTAGTCTGAGATGTCAGGGAACTCAATGGATGAGTAATTTTCCAACTTGGAGGAAAAATCCTTCTTTACTAGCATGTAAGGTTCTAATCCCATTGAGTGGTTTCCATATCAACTTCTTCTGAGTGTACTTCTTGGTTTTAATAACTTGCTTGTTTGCTGAACACAAACATGGCAATAAGTTCTTGTGTTAATGGACCAGACTCCACTTTTGGATCATTAATCCGTTTTGGCTGAGAACACCCTGCATGCATGGGTTTATGTTGGCTTCTGGCACATCCATAGAGTTTTAAATACAATAGCTACAATTAAAAACAGTTTGTTTTTATTGCATTTATTTAATTCCTGGGGCAGCATGGTGGTGTAGTGGTTAGCACTGTCGCCTCACAGAAAGAAGGTTCTGGGTTCAAGCCCAGTGGTTGATAGGGGCAGTGGTCGAGTTGTAAAATCAAACCAGGGGGGATGGTGACATTTTTAGTCGCGTGTCGGTCCATCGGTGGGAAACTGGTTTGCTTTTAGGAGGGTTTGCACACAACGTAGGTCTGTGGACCTTGTTCATTTACCAGACATACAGTATTTTGTGCTGATAAAGTGTGTAGTACACACTGTGTACCCTTTTTATTGTTGTAAAAAACATAATACATTGGTATTTTACTGTAAAACATGCACAGTGTGAATGTCATGTGTCATATTTAGTCAGTCTCCTGGCTGACATACCTACCACATTCTCTATATTAGGGTGAAATGCAGATGACAAATTTGAAGTGTAACTTCATAGTCATGGTAGGCTCCTTTTAAATCGTTTGGTAAATAATTTATTAAAACCTCAGCAGGCAATGTAAATGAACAACTGAATCTTTTCATATCAAGTCAATAGAATTTTTATTCAAAGCTGAACATTGTGAACATTGAGTTAATACAGAGGTAGGTAGGGAACCAATAAGCTAAAACAAGCAACAGTAAATTGTAAATCAGCCTTACATGTTGTGACCAGCTCTCTAATGAGGCAATGAAGCCTTCAAAACTGCTAGTGTCATTTATTTTAGCCTTCCTGTCTTGAATAACACTTTTTGTTACCTGAAGAATAACAAACAAATGTCCAGGCTGATTAAATTAATGGCCTTATATAAGAAATCAAAGCTAACATGAACCTGAGTAAGCTATCGATTGCTCCAAACTAACATTCATTATGATAGCTGTGTTGTTATCCGCCGCCCACAAATTAGGCTACATATTGGTAACTTTACAGCATGATAGTGGGCTCACAGAAAGTGTGACTGATATTCGTAACTCTTGACTTACCTCCTGAAATGTTTTTTCTTGCGATCTTAAATTAGGTGACCAGATTTCTCGAGTCTAAAACTGGGACACTTTGCACGTGACCATGATACTCATGCACGCACACGCGTTTTGATGTAAACATGCGCCGGCTCAAACCATGGCTCAGACAGGTGCTTTTATCATTTTGTAGAAGCTCACTTTTATCAACATTTCAGAGAATAATCAAGTATTTTCTTGTTATCTACATGTACTTCTATCACAATTCAGTTAAAGTAAGAAAATCAGACAACAGATGTGATGATAGGGAATAGGCCAATAGCCTAAATTTCAACTGATTTATTTCACCTTTGTGAAAACGCCAAGAAAATGCATTGCTTGCATATTAACATCATTTCATGCGACGAACTTTTTTTTTTAAACAATAGGCTATGCATTGTAGAAGGTCCGGGTTCGAGCCCCATGCCCGGCGAGGGCCTTTCTGTGTGGAGTTTGCATGTTCTCCCCGTGTCCACGTGGGTTTCCTCCGGGTGCTCCGGTTTCCCCCACAGTCCAAAGATGTGCAGGTTAGGTTAACTGGTGACTCTAAATTGACCGTAGGTGTGAATGTGAGTGTGAATGGTTGTCTGTGTCTATGTGTCGGCCCTGTGATGACCTGGCGACTTGTCCAGGGTGTACCCTGCCTTTCGCCCGTAGTCAGCTGGGATAGGCTCCAGCTTGCCTGCGACCCTGTAGAAGGATAAAGCGGCCAGAGATAATGAGATGAGATGAGACTAACCATGGTTTTACCATGGTTTATAGTTATTCATGGTTTTCATGGTTTTTTGGGTAACCATGAAAACCACTGTTCATGACTATGGTTTAACCATGACTTAACCATGGTTTCACTATGGTATAATCTTTGCACCCAATCGTTTCAACCCAATTGTTTGGGCTAAGATAACCTAGTGTTGAGTTCATGCAATATTAGCCCAGTGGTTGGGTTAAAGTTGAGTTATTTTTGACCCAGTATTTTTAGAATGTATTATTATTGTTGTTGTTGTTGTTTAGGATGTACTATATGCATTTTACCTCAATGTTCACTTAAATTTTTAGGTTCTAAGTAAATGTTAATGTATCTGGGCTGTTAATCGAGATCCTTCTCTACAGCATTGATTGTTCGACGAAATACTACAGTTAGTGCATCCTTTTAAAAACCATACTATCCCTTTTTAAACTAATTTCATAGTTACTATGACCTATTACACTTACGGTAAACTATGATGCTACCACAGCTACTGCAGTACTATGGATAAACCACAGTAATGCTATGGTTGGTTCATAGTACTTAGAATCACCATGAAATACCATAATAGATCCATGGTTACTACCATGGATAAACCATAGTAATACTATGGCTGGTTCATAGTACTTAGAATAACCATGAGACACCATGGTAGAATCATGGTTACTACATAAAAACCATAGTATAACCATGGTTACTACATAAAAACCATGGTAAAACCATAGTAAACCATGGTAGATTTTCGTAAGGGGATGAGTGAATTTGCTCCAGTAGCGCTTTATTGCCCGAGAGCCTGCTGTGAAACTGCGAGTAAGTATCGTCGAAATTGGCACGGGTAATGAGCAAGGCTTTGAGAGTAGGCACGGTCATGCGATTCCTCTCATCAGTCAGGTGTTACTCATGAGTGAAAACATTCGCTCAACTGGAGCATTGGTGCCAGGTAGGCACATGGCAAACTGGCAAAGCTGGCTGACATTGCTGTAAGGAATCTCCCTACTTTTGAAGTGCGTGAACATCTCCGCCCAGTGCTCATCCGTTCGGCATTGCCACTAGCAAAAAAAAACATTATAACGCGGCCCCTATATTGCAAGATTGTACAAATAGATAGAGTAGAGTGGGGGAAAAAGCCCCCCTTAAGGAAAATTCAGTTTTTCTCCAAGTTGAAATGAACCATGTGTTCAGTTTTAATCATAGTTTTTGACAACAGTGACATGAACAATAATGCCACCTAAAGTTTGCCTAAAGTTAATACTTAATTTTTTTTTTAACAAAAACAAACATTGTGCCAAGGGGGCCTTTTACCCCCCCAGTGGGGTAAAAGGCCCCCTGAGGTGGGGCAATAGGCCCCCTCACTCAAAAAAAGCTGTTTGGATAGCAAAAGTGTTTACTTAAGCCTATAATGTGAAAGAAACAAGAAAATATCCCTGAATTAATGAATAGATGCATTATTTTATTATATTTCGCATTTTAATTTCAATATAATTTTGTGTGGATTGAACATGAATTAACAAAGAACAAGTGCATCAATAAATAATGCTAATTGAATCAATGAATTCATTACATTAACATATTATAAATACAGTAATTATGATAAAAGGAAACGATGCCCCCTGGGGGCCATTTACCCCGCCATTAAGGGTGGCGTTTTACCCCACAGACTACACTTTTACAAAAAAGGGTCTTACTTTCAAAATGTGATTCAACTTTTTATACCTAATGTATTTTTTTTAACATACTGACTTGTCTACTCATACCACATACACAGCTGTGATATCTGACGAAATAGCAGCTATCGAAATACAGTTTTACTGATATCTGAAAATTATATCACTTACCATGAAATTTGATTTCTCTCTGCTGCGTTGCTGATATGCGATCCACAGTGGATATTTGTATATCCCCGTTGTCAAGCCAGTCCATAGCAACAATAGAAATGTAACTTTGCACCATCTGGTGGTTATTTTGGGTAAAACAGGCCGGGGGCGTATTACCCCACGGGGGCGTATTACCCCATTCTACTCTACATTGTAAGGTTGACTGCGCACACACGCACATTGATGCTGAATTGCTAGAAGCTTTATTGACATCTCGTTGGCTATGTATGATTGCTGTAACCGGGACAGTTTGTTAGTGTTTGGTATAAACCAGGACATTTCAGCATCCCGACGGACCTTTGTCGGGACTGGGGACACGCAACTCAAAATCGGGACTGTCCTGGTCAAACCAGGACATCTGGTCACGTTATCTTAAAGCCGAAATTGCTTAGGTCTTGCTGTCCACTCCGCTTGGCTATGATGCTGCAATCCGCTGTTGTCACTGATGCCGAATGAAATAAAAAATAACGGAACCCCAACTGAATGTCACCTCCTCAAACGCTTCGCTTGCGCGTGCCCCCTCTCACGGTAGCTTATTGTATGCTCAGTTTCAGCAAAGCTACGTGGAATGGCATTTCTAATTCCAATGTTAAATAGAAGTAATGTCCACATTTATTGATAAAATTGCTCAAGGGAAGGGAGGGGGGATGCCCGTTTTAGAGGGGGGATGATTTTGACCATTTTTTATTCCGGGGGGATGGCATCCCCCCCCCCATCCCCCCTCAATTCGAGTACAGGATAGGGGCCTTTCTGTGTGGTATTTGTATGTTCTCCCCATGCCTGCATTGGTTTCCTCTGGGTGTTCCAGTTTCCCACACAGTCCAAAGACATGCAGGATAGGTTAATTAGTGGCTCTAAACTGACTGTGAGTGTGAATGGTTGTTTATCTCTATGTGTCAGCCCTGCTATGATCTGGCGACTTGTCCAGGGTGTACCCTGCCTCTCGCCCATAGTCAGCTGGGATAGACTCCAGCTTGCCTGTGACCCTGCACAGGATAAGCAGTTATGGATAATGGGTGGATGGATTATTTAATTCCTGGGCTCCCATCTGTAACAGGGAGTGATGTTGCATCCCATTAATACACTTTATAATAGATTATTAGATTCTAATAGGATAGATGAGCCAAAATAATTGGGGATCTGTTTTTAATGGGTCTTGACTCCTTACAAGTATGAATAGGTGGGCCTTAAAGTAGAAAAGGTTGAGAACCCCTGCAGTAGATGATGAATGCCTTGAACATACTTGGTAATTTATGGCATATATCAGCATGCACACATGAATATAAAGAACATTACCAAAAATATCTGGCAGGTACAGTTTGTCCAATGAAAATGCTTCAAAAGAAGTTTAATACAGAACAGATAATTGAGGTCTAACATTGAGGATTGCTTCTACTTGACAACAGACTGAGTCATCATGGGATTTTTTTAGTAGAAAATGGTGTTTTGAGTTTCTTTGACCTTTATTATCATCTTATCAGACATCACTTCTCCTCCAGGCTTTGGGATTCCTGCCTGGAGTTTTAAATCTAATTACCATCCAATCACAGTGAACTGACACGGTGTGCAAATTGTGTGCAAATAACAGGCTAATTATTGTGGATAGACGAAGCTGCTCACTGACACAGGCAGTTCTTTGCTGAAAGAAAAGTGTTTTCTAAAGCCACTGTCAAAATTAGTGACAAAAAGGCAGGAGAGAAAGAGCAATATGCTTGTTTTCATCCCTGAATGCTTTCTGATCATTGCTCATCCCTTGTCTGTATTCACAAATTACATCCCAGTCCATCCCACTGCTGCCTTTTGCCTTTTGCAATAGGATTTTTAGAATGGATTTTCTCTGCTTTTTTTGTCCTAAAGCAATAACCATAATTCCGTCAAAATGTCCGACACTTCATTGTTCATTGTATTCCAATGCAAATTCTGAGTCCTTCTCACAGCTGGATTTGGAAAGTTCCTGAAGAAAAGAGCAGATATTTATAATAGAAATGTCATTCTAGTACTCTGACACTGAGGACCCTAAAGACCTCAGAAAAAAAGGAATCAAACCAAAGAAGATTGAAGTGCAAACTCATTAAACTCTTGATTTCAGCACATTTGATGAAGAATGTGATGAAGTTCTTCACATTATAGCTCATAGTTGTACTGCTTTATGTTGCTGCTGCTTTGACAAATGAGCCAGAGCTCAAAAATTCCTTCATGAGCAGACACCAAGAAAAGAACTGTCGCTTTTATGCCAAATGCTCATCGCATTGTGTCTCAGGAACTCTCAGTGAATCAAGTGAAGTCCTTGCATCTGCAGGAATAGTAAAAGCTAACCATGACTTGCTCTGGTGACTTTGTTGTGGCTAGTTTTGTTCTGAGAGCTGTATATCTGCATGGATGAAAGGCAAACACTGTATGGTTACTCATCATCATGATTATAAAAGTTCTTAAAAATCATTCATACTGCATGAAATACACACACACCAGTCAGCCATAACATGTAGATCCTCCTTGTGCCACCAAAACAGCTGTGACCCATCAAGGCATGGACTCCATAAGACCTCTGAAGGTGTCCTATAGTACTGTATCTGGCACCAAGATGTTAGTCTTGTGTAAGTTGTAAAGTGGAGCCTCCATGGATCGGACTTGTTTCTTCAGCACATCCCACAGATGCTTGATCAGATTGAGATCTGAGGAACTTGAAGCCCAATCAACACCTTGAACTGTTTATCATATTCCTGAGCAATTTTTCTGGTGTTGCAGGGTGCATTATCCTTCTGAAAGAGGCCACTGACTCCACAATACCTCTGAAGGTGTGCTGTGGTACTGTATCTAGCACCAAGATGTTTGTCGTGTAAGTTCATAGAGAAGAAGCTCTATCGATTGGAAATGTTGATTGAGCCAATCCTGCTTTATGGATCTGAGATGTGGACACTAACTATGCTACAACAGCAGTGGCTAGATGGGACATACACTAATCTACTTCAACATGTCCAAAACATTCATTGGTCAAAGCATACCATACGTGAGCGGATATATGGCAAACTTCCCCTGATCTCCCAGAAGCTGACAAAGCACCGTCTCCAATTTGTTGGTCACTTCCAATGAGCAAAGGGCAAGATCATCTAATTCCTCCTTTTATGGAAACCAAGCGGCCCTCTTCATTCAAGGAAAATGGCATTCCCAGATGTGATTGCAAGAGATTCAGGAATTGACAGGGCGGATCTCACTAATGTGATGATAAACCGGAGAGTGTGGCGTGAGGTCCTTCGGGGCATCTCAACCAGAATGGCCAAATGATAACAATGATAATGATGATGTGTAAGTTGCGAAATGGAGCCTCCATGGATTGAACTTGTTTCTCCAGCCCATCCCACAGATGTCCAACTGGATTGAGATCTGGGGAATCTGGAGACCAATCTACACCTTGGACTCTGTCATATTCCTGAACAATTTTTGCAGTGTTGCAGGGCGCATTATCTTTCTGAAGGAGGCCACTGACATTAGGGAATACTGTTGCCATGAAGGGCTGTATTTGTCACCTGTCAAGGCATGGACTCCGCAAGACCTCTGAAGGTGTGCTGAGGTATCTGGCACCAAGATGTTTGTCTTGTGTAAGTTGTGAGGTGGAGCCTCCATGGATTGGACTTGTTTCTCCAGCACATCCCACAGATGCTCGATCGGATTGAGATCTGGGGAATTTGGAAACCAATCAACACCTTGAACTCTTTGTCATGTTCCTAAACCATTTTTTGTGGTGTTGCAGGGTGCATTATCCTCCTGAAAGAGGCCACTGACATTACGGAATACTGTTGCCATGAAGTGTTGTACTTGGTCTTCAATAAAAGGGGTGTCTTTGGCCTGTACATGTCAAAGTAACATCCTCATGAGCTCCAGCACCCAAGGTTTCCCAGTAGAACATTGTCCAGAGCATCACACTGCCTCCAATGGCTTGTCTTCTTTCCATAGTGCATCCTGGTGCCATCTCTTCCCCAGGTAAATGGTGGACACACACCTGACCATTCACATGACATAAAAGAAAATGTGATCCATCAGACCAGTTCACCTTCTTCCATTGCTCCATGGTTCAGTTCTGATGCTCACATAGTCATTGTAGGTGCTTTTAATGGTGGACAGGGGTTAGCATGGTCAATCTGACCGGTCAGCTCCATACACAACAAGTTGCAATGCATTGTGTGTTTTGACACCTCAGCACTGATATGCCCAGACCCAATCATCTAGCCATCACAATTTGACCCTTGTCAAAGTCGCTCAAATCCTTATGCTTGCCCATTTTTCCTGCTTTCAATACATCAACTTCAAGAACTGGCTGTTCATTTGCTTACCTAATTATATCCCACCCTTTGACAGGTTCCATTGTCATTAGATAATCAATATTCACCTCATTGTTCAGTGATTTTAATGGTTTTTATCACTGATTGGTGACTGATCCCTTTTTTCCATTTTATCAGACAATCACACATGGGGTATGTCTGCACAAATGGAAGAAGGGTTTGCACAATAGAAAGAGGTTTTGCTTAGCAAGAAATACAAATTGAATGAAAATTGAATGAATATTGATCATTTTTTCATTAAATTAATACTAGATAGCTGTCTAGAATTTAGTAGGATCTAATTTGACAAGATTTCTTACAGGATGTAGATGACAATCACAAATGTTCAAAAATATTCAATGCTAGACAGCTAGCTAATCTAACAGGAATTCTGATTGCATATTAGCTACCTAGTTAGCTGTCAAAAATGATCTAACATGACAGGATTTATATGCCTATCACAAATGTATAAAACTTTTTACTGCTAACCTGTATGAATGTAACGATTCACTCAATTTACAATTCAATTTGATTCATGATATTGGGTTCACAACTCAATTTTCCCATGATATTTTTGATAAAAATTTAGGACAAAAAAAATGCTACATTTATTAATTTGCGCTAGCAGTGCTGGCGCAAATTCTTACTCACACTCCAAATCTTTCTACTTTATTATTATTATTATTATTATTATTATTATTATTATCATCTGAATGTTGTTTAGGACACTATTTCTCCCTCAGTTTTCAGCCAATCATCACCAAATTTGACATGAAGAATAACTCTGGGCTGAATTGCTTTGCTATGACTTCTGGTGCTGATCTGGATCATTGAACCAGAATGATTCATGAAAAATTTACTTTTTTTTCAATCACTTATAACTCTGTCAATTTTAATGATTTTTTTCAATCTTTTTTTTTATTATTTTATTCAGGGCAGCAGGATGCAACTTTTCCTTGACCTTCAATTGACACAGGTCAGCTCATGCAAATTACTGTGACTTTAGTAATTTATACTATAAAATAGTGTGCTTCTCTTTTCTTTTATCTTTCAACAGTCTGTAAAAAGAGAGCTCTGATTTCACCTTAAATCTATTTGTACACAATCACACAACAGCTCTTTCACATTTTATATCTGTTGTGTGTGTGTGTGTGTGTGTGTGTGTGTGTGTTTTCACTGCATTAGAGCTGCTTTACTTCCACCTACAGTGAAGTCATGTCTATTTCTACACAATTGCAGCTAGGAACATCTAAGAGATTACACTGACTGACTATGGGCATTTCCGGTTGAGAGTACGTCGTGCGCATTCTGGCTGCCGCTTCTCACCGGAGCTTTTTTATTTTATTTTCTCTTTTTTTTATTCAATTTTTTTCTTTTTTCTGTGTTTGATGTTTGTTTGAGTGTTTTAGTCCGCCGGTTGTGGTGTAGCTCCAGACCCAGTTTTGGGCGTTGGTTCCCTCCAGGCCTTGGTTCACTGTGGGTGATGCCTGTGCTCCCAGCTATGGACTGCAGCGAGCTCGTTGCTCATTTTAACATCGTGGTTATCCAGTGCTCTGTGCTTTAATGCTTGGCGTGATGTTCTGAGCGATGTTGCTCGGTGGCATTATGGCGGCTGTGCAGGCGGTTTGGGACATACCAGCGCTCTGCATGGTGGTGCTTCTGTGCTCAGTTTGTGGATCCATGGCATGGTGTTAGATCAATGTTGCTGGCGGCGTCACGGCGGCTGTGCTGGAGATGTGGGACTTGTTTTCGTGCACCTTTTGGTGGGACTGTGGCTGCTACACCACTGGAATGATATCCTGACCTCTATTTGGTGGACTTTTTTTTTCTTCTGTCAATTATTGTAAAGCAACCTTGGGTTTTGAGAAAGGCACTATATAAATTTAATATATTATTATTATTATTACACATCCTCATAATAACTGAGATTAATTTTTTGTTTCATTGATTTGAATCGTCATAAATTTGTATCGCGATTTATCATTGCACGACATATCGTTACGTACATGTCTACTAACCAGCTAGCTATAACAGGAATTAATCTAACAATATTTCTGACAAAATTTTAGGTAATATTCATGAATGATGATTATTTCACAAATAGATTTCTCATCTCATCTTCTCTAGCCACTTTATCCTGTTCTACAGGGTCGCAGGCAAGCTGGAGCCTATCCCAGCTGACTACGGGCAAAAGGCAGGGTACACCCTGGACAAGTCACCAGGTCATCACAGGCACTTAGACAACCATTCACACCTATGGTCAATTTAGAGTCACCAGTTAACCTAACCTGCATGTCTTTGGAGGAAACCAGAGCAAACCCACGCAGAGAATGTGCAAACTCCACACAGAAAGGCCCTCACCAGCCACTGGGCTCGAACCCGGACCTTCTTGCTGTGAGGTGACAGCACTAACCACTACGCCACCCTACAAATAGATTTTAAAAAAAAACTTTTGGATGCTATCCAGCTAGTTTACAGGTGCAAATATGAATTTCACTCATAATACTAGCTAGCTGTTTAATTAATATGAACTACATTGACAAGATTTCTAACAAAACGTCTTCCAGCTACAAAATTTCCAGCTAACTAACAGGAGCTAATCCTCTCAGCATTTCTGAGAGGATTTTTACATAATCTTTGTAAACATTCATCTTAAACTGCTATCTTTTTTTTTTGCTAACACGAGACCACAAATTGTATCATGAATCCTCTCCAGCTGTATCCTAAATAACCTCTTCTTTATTAAGACTTTGCTCCAAAGAAGATCGTTTAGTTATTTTAAACTTCCTGTTTTGCTGTTGTTGTTGTTGTTGTTGTTGTTGTTTTTGATAAAATGTTTCTATTAATGATTGTTGTATCGGCATTTTGAAGAAACTCATGTCGAGAACCGATCTTTCACTCGAATATCTGAATCAGTAGTAGTAGTAGTGCAAATTATTCTGTTAAACACAAACACCTATTTGACTTATCACATTTGAACACATTGTCCCTTTCCTTCATCCTGCCCGCTCTACATTTCCCAGCCTGAGATTACAACACCATTGTGATCACAGCATGGTGCAAAATGTTTAACATATTTGTGGAAGATATTTAAATAGCAACTTTATATATTCACCTCATTTTCAACCACAGAAATCTCAAATCCCTGCAAAAAGCAACAGAAAGTTTCAGAGCCAATTTAAAATGTTATAATGGTGGCAATATGTCTGTGTGAGAGATTCATCCTTTTCCCACAAATGACCACAAGATTAAACATCACCATTGAGAGCAGCGCAGTGTCTTGCAGGTGTGGAGTCATACTGCCCCCTAATGGCTCAACCAGAGGAATTCAACTGTAAAAAAAAAAAATCCATATAGTAACGGAAGGTTGTTTTTGAATTGTAGTACCATTTTGTTTTTTCCTCCTGAAAAAGAGATTGAGTATGTTATAAGTACACTAATCCCTTTCCAACAAACCAGACGTTTGCAGATCTGTGTCCGTCTACCATCTCAACAGAATAAAATACCCCATTAATATCTTATATCTTTTCACTGAGATCTGACTTGTACTCATTGGAAAACTCAAGATTCAGTCCTTTGATATATTTACACCATAGTGCTGTTGAATTCTCGATTCTGATTGGTCAGAAGGTGTTGATTAATTTTCTGTAACAGCAGCTTTGACAATAAAGGTCAGAGAAGCAGCCTTGGGCCCAAAGGGTTGCTGGTTTGATTCCCGGGACCGGCAGGAAAAATGTGAGGGGAGTTGAGTGAATGAACAGCACTTCCTGTCCCTCTGTATCATGGCTGAAGTCCCCATGAGCAAGGCACCGAATCTCCAACTGCTCCCTGGGTGCTGTAGCATTGCTGCCCACTGTTCTGGGTATGTGTGTGTGCTCATTGCTCACTTACGTGTGCATGTGTTTTTTCATTGCCTCAGATGGGTTAAATGCAGAGGAGGAATTTCACTGTGCTTGAGTGCATGTGTGACAAATAAAGACTTATTCTTCTTCTAATGCAGCTGCACATCACAGTAGAGGGGGAAACCATGGCCTCATGGTAAAAGAAGCAGCTTTGGGAACGTAAGGACCAACATATATGTAAATATAAATCACAAAAGAAAAGTTGTTAAAAACTCTGATGTCCATAATTATAAAGAGGAAAGAACAATATTCATATAGTGAAAATAAATTCAAAATCAGGACACAGGACTTTTGCTTTTCCAGCTGCTATGGTATATAATTCTCTGCCTGATCATGTTAAAAACTCTGAGACAATGAAGAAATTTGTATGTGTGTGATTAATAGTTTTATTGCAAATATGGCACACATCAAACCATGTACATTAAAAAACTGAAGTGTAACGCCCCCCCCCCCCCCCCCCCCCACCCCTCAAAAAAAAAAAAAAAAAACCTAAGTCACCACCTCAAACAAGTTAGCCTTGGCTGGGCTGTACATACATGTAGTCCTCATATCAAATATATAAGTGCATGTCTTGTGCTTACAAGATCTCATCTCATTATCTCTAGCTGCTTTATCCTGTTCTGCAGGGTCACAGGCAAGCTGGAGCCTATCCCAGCTGACTACGGGCGAAAGGCGGGGTACACCCTGGACAAGTCGCCAGGTCATCACAGGGCCGACACATAGACACAGACAACCATTCACACTCACATTCACACCTACGGTCAATTTAGAGTCACCAGTTAACCTAACCTGCATGTCTTTGGACTGTGGGGGAAACCAGAGCACCCGGAGGAAACCCACGCGGACAACATGCAAACTCCGGACAGAAAGGCCCTCGCCGGCCATGGGGCTCGAACCCAGACCTTCTTGCTGTGAGACGACAGCACTAACCACTACACCACCATGCCGTCCTTTGCTTACAAGATCTCATCTCATTATCTCTAGCCACTTTATCCTGTTCTACAGGGTCGCAGGCAAGCTGGAGCCTATCCCAGCTGACTACGGGTGAAAGGCGGGGTATACCCTGGACAAGTCGCCAGGTCATCACAGGGCCGACACATAGACACAGACAACCATTCACACTCACATTCACACCTACGGTCAATTTAGAGTCACCAGTTAACCTAACCTGCATGTCTTTGGACTGTGGGGGAAACCAGAGCACCCGGAGGAAACCCACGCGGACACGGGGAGAACATGCAAACTCCACATAGAAAGGCCCTCGCCGGCCACGGGGCTCGAACCCGGACCTTCTTGCTGTGAGACGACAGCACTAACCACTACACCACCGCGCCGTCCCCTGCTTACAAGATATGAGCAGTAAATATATAAACAATAAGACACAATTAATGTCCATGAATGTGTATTATCTATAGATAAAATAAAAGAAAAAAGAATGTACCAAATACACGTCACAGTAATATTAAAAAAACAGAGCAAACTAGAGCAAGTACAGAATACACTGTTATTGGTCCTGTCTTGCGCTTTAATGTTTGTCTTGTTAATGTCAGTCCTATGTTTGTCTATGTCTTTACATGGGATAGAGAGAAACGTAATTTCAATTTCCTTGTATGACCTGCGCATATGAAGAAACTGACAATAAAGCTGACTTGAAGTTGAACTTGAATAAAGAATGCATCTCTCTACTTATTGATCTGATGTTTTGTCCTCTTCCAAAAACGATAGGTATTTCCCCCATTTTTTATAATAGACCTCTAGTCTACCAAATGACTTCCATGACATCCTTTCCAAAGCTGCCACTCTAGTCAATTCTGCAGTCCACTCCTGCATTGAGGGCACCCCCTCAGTCTTCCATTCCCTGAGAAGTATCTGCCTTCCTATCATGATGCTAGTTTGGATCCAACTTTTAATGTGTTTACTCTCCCCAGTTAAAATGGAATCATCCCCTAAAACAAAGAGTCTGGGGCAGAACTCTATTGGGCTCTCTGCAATCTCACTAAGAAAACTATGAATCCATGACCAGAATTCTTGTACTTTGTCACAGGACCATAATGTATGTAAAAGGTAACCCTCTGTAGATTTGTACCACCAGCAGTTTGGGTTCTCAATCAGACCTAGTCTGAACAGCCTAGAGGGTGTCCAGTAAAAGCAGTGTAGGATTTTGAACTGCATTAGACGCACTCTTGCATCCCTTGTCATGGTTTTTATGTTTTTACAGATCTTTAACCACTCCCCTTCCTCTAGTGTCAAACTAAGGTCCCTCTCCCATGTGTTTTTAAGCGCTAGCAGGGCCCCATCTCCAGTTGTCTGAATCAACATAGAATAATATATAGAGGCCTTAAATCCTTGACTATAGTACCTCAGTATGTCCTCAAGAAGTTCAGCTGTCTTTGGAGCTGGGGTATCCTGTCCAAAAACCCTCATTAACATGTGACGTAGCTGTAAGTATCTATAGAAATGTGACTTGGGGATTCCATATTGATGACCTAACTCATCAAATGATTTCAAAGTATTGTTGAAATACAAATCACCCAGAGTGACAACACCCTTCTCCATCCAATCCTTCCACCATATAGGGGATTTGTTAATACATAATTTGGGATTTAACCAGATACTGGAGGACACATTTAGAAAAGGATCCAGTTCAAATAATCTGGTAACTTTAATCCACATCCCTTTCATGTTAGAGAATATTGGATGAGTTTTGACTTTTCTTGAGAGATTAACTGAGAGATACTGGAGTAGTGGCACAGGGGCAATAGACTGTTCAATACAGAACCAGGGTGACACCCTCTCTGGAGGGAGCGACCAGTGGGCTAGATGTCTCAAATTAAAAGCATAGTAATAAAATAACATATTAGGTAATCCTAAACCACCTCTATCAACTGGTCTTTGAAGTTTTTTAATATGTAAGCAGGGCTTCTTACCATTCCAAATAAACGCTTTTACTATCCTATCAAACCATTTAAAATAAGTCATGGGGATCTCCAGAGGAATAGAATGAATTAAGTAGTTAAGTTTGGGGACACAGTTCATTTTCACCACATTAACCTTTCCAACCATTGATAAATTTAGTGTTGCCCATCTATTGGCATCACAAGCAATCTTATGTAATAATGGATCAAAATTGACCTTAACCAAATCTTTCAACTGTGGTGGGAAGAGTATACCCAAGTATCTTATACCCTGTCTGGGCCACTGAAATGTGCCTGGTTGGAAGGCTGAAGATGGGCAGTAAGCTGTTAAAGGGAGTGCCTCTGATTTTGACCAATTCACCCTATATCCTGAAAATTTTGAAAATGAGCTAATTATTCTTAAAAGAGAAGGCACTGATTGACCTGGTTCAGAGACAAATAATAATATGTCATCTGCAAAAAGCATAAGTTTATGTACTTTACCCCCTGCCATTACGCCTGGGAAATCAGTAGCCTTTCTTATAGCAGCTGCCAATGGCTCTAAGGCCAAGCAAAATAACAAGGGTGATAAGGGTGAGCTTTGTCTGGTTCCCCTCCCCAGGGCAAAATAGTCTGATATGAGTCCATTGGTTTGTACTGCAGCTTCTGGTTGATTGTAAAGTAACTTAATCCATTTAATAAACATACTACCAAACCCATACATATCCAGTATTTTTAACAAATAGCCCCATTCAACCATATCAAAGGCCTTTTCCACATCTAAAGAAATGGCTGCCACCGGGGATTGAACATCTGCCACAGACCACATTATATTAATAAAGTGCCTTATATTATCTGTAGAGCTGCAGCCATTAATAAATCCAGCTTGGTCAGGGTGAATCAGAGATGTTATGACTTTATTCAACCAGTTTGCTAAAAGCTTTGAGAGAATTTTCACATCCAATTGAATTAAAGAAATTGGACGATAATTGTTACATTCTATGGGGTCTCTCCCCTGTTTAGGAACCAAGGTGATCAGTGCCTGTCTCAGGGTTTGAGGTAATATCCCCTTATCCAGTTACTCGACGTATAGATCTAGCAGCAGTGGAGCTAGCTCTGTTGTAAAGCTCTTAAAGAACTCTGCAGTAAAGCCATCGGGGCCTGGCAATTTTCCCACAGGAAGTGCATTTATTACTTCCATCAGCTCTTCCACAGTAATATCTTCATCTAGAATTTGTTTTTGTCTCTCAGACAATTTAGGAAGCTCTAATGGCTCCAGGAAAGCAAGCATTTCTTCCTCTGTTGAGGTAGACGTAGAAGTGTAAAGGCCAATATAAAATTCTCTAAAACATTTATTAATATCTCCAGTTGCTGTTAGTGTACCTCCAGTTAATGTCCTAATCACTGGGATAGTGGAAACCTGTTCTCGCTCTTTGATAAACCTGGCAAGTAGCTTCCCTGTTTTGTCACCCGACTCAAAAAAGGTTTGTCTGGCCTTAAATAAAAGAAGTTCCATTTTTTAGACAAGATGACATTGGACTGATATTTTAATTGTGTTAATTCCTTAAGGATGTTGTTTGACGTGTCTTTTTAGCTCTGCTTCTAAACTTTGAAGTTTTGCTTCCAATTCCAAAAGTTCCTTTGCTTTTGTCTTTTTGATATATGAAGTGATTGAAATAATACGGCCTCTGATGACAGCCTTAAGAGCCTCCCAGGCCACACCCATAGATGTACCTGTGGACCAATTAGTCGCAACATATACAGTGGTGCTTGAAAGTTTGTGAACCTTTTAGAATTTTCTATATTTCTGCATAAATAGGACCTAAAACATCATCAGATTTTCACACAAGTTCTAAAAGTAGATAAAGAGAACCCAGTTAAACAAATGAGACAAAAATATTATACTTGGTCATTTATTTCTTGAGGAAAATGATCCAATATTACATATCTGTGAGTGGCAAAAGTATGTGAACCTTTGCTTTCAGTATCTGGTGTGACCCCCTTGTGCAGCAATAACTGCAACTAAACATTTGCTGTAACTGTTGATCAGTCCTGCACACCGGCTTGGAGGAATTTTAGCCCATTCCTCTGTACAGAACAGCTTCAACTCTGGGATGTTGGTGGGTTTCTTCACATGAACTGCTTGCTTCAGGTCCTTCCACAACATTTCGATTGGATTAAGGTCAGGACATTGACTTGGCCATTCCAAAACATTAACTTTATTCTTCTTTAATCATTCTTTGGTAGAATGACTTGTGTGCTTAGGGTTGTTGTCTTGCTGCATGACCCACCTTCTCTTGAGATTCAGTTCATGGACAGATGTCCTGACATTTTCCTTTAGAATTCGCTGGTATAATTCAGAATTCATTGTTCCATCAATGATGGAAAGCCGTCCTGGCCCAGATGCAGCAAAACAGGCCCAAACCATGATACTACCACCACCATGTTTCACAGATGGGATAAGGTTCTTATGCTGGAATGCAGTGTTTTCTTTTCTCCAAACATAATGCTTCTCATTTAAACCAAAAAGTTCTATTTTGGTCTCATCTGTCCACAAAACATTTTTCCAATAGCCTTCTGGCTTGTCCACATGATCTTTAGTAAACTGCAGATGAGCAGCAATGTTCTTTTTGGAGCAGTGGTTTTCTTCTTGCAACCCTGCCATGCACACCATTGTTGTTCAGTGTTCTCCTAATGGTGGACTCATGAACATTAACATTAGCCAATGTGAGAGAGGCCTTCAGTTGCTTAGAAGTTACCCTGGGGTCCTTTGTGACATCACTGACTATTATACGCCTTGCTCTTGGAGTGATCTTTTTTGGTCGACCACTCCTGGGGAGGGTAACAATGGTCTTGAATTTCCTCCATTCGTACCCAGTCTGTCTGACTGTGGACTGGTGGAGTCCAAACTCTTTAGAGATGGTTTTGTAACCTTTTCCAGCCTGATGAGCATCAACAACGCTTTTTCTGAGGTCCTCAGAAATCTCCTTTGTTCATGCCATGACACACTTCCACAAACATGTGTTGTGAAGATCAGACTTTGATAGATCCCTGTTCTTTAAATAAAACAGGGTGCCCACTCACACCTGATTGTCATCCCATTGATTGAAAACACCTGACTCTAATTTCACCTTCAAATTAACTGCTAATCCTAGAGGTTCACATACTTTTGCCACTCACAGATATGTAATATTGGATCATTTTCCTCAATAAATAAATGACCAAGTATAATATTCTTGTCTCATTTGTTTAACTGGGTTCTCTTTATCTACTTTTAGGACTTGTGTGAAAATCTGATGATGTTTTAGGTCATATTTATGCAGAAATATAGAAAATTCTAAAGGGTTCACAAACTTTCAAGCACCACTGTAAATCTAGCTCCACCTTCATCCATACAATATTGTTAGGATCTTGTAAGATAGAGGAGTTAAGCCGCCATCTAGTAGACCACAGTCTTTCACAATGGGGCTGGAGTTCTAAACATACACAGGCATGATCAGAAATGATTATATTTCCTATTGAGCAGCCAAGCACTGATGGTATAAGAGACTTAGATAATAAAAAGAAATCTATCCTTGAGTATATCTTATGTACTGGAGAAATAAAAAGTGTAGTCCCTTCCTCTGGGATTTAAGGTCCTCCAAATATCCACCAACCCCAAGGCTTTAGACATGCGCTGCAGAATAAGGAGTGCACATGGAGACCTGCCCACCGCACCCCCGCTATGGTCTAAAACTGGATCCATCAATAAGTTGAAGTCCCCACCCAGTACAATGTTATGATTGCCCATAGCATTAAGCTTCCCTTCCAGGTCTACAAAAAATGAAAGATCATCCCCATTAGGTGCATATATATTGGCCAGAATAACTGTCTGACCCTGAATATCTGCCAATACAATTATGATTCTTCCTGAATTATATTTTGTTTGTTGGATACATTTAAATTGTACATTTTTATTAATAAGTATTGCAACTCCCTTACTATTGCTAGCATCTTCACTATAAAAAATATGACCAACCCAACCACTACAGCGTTTAATGGACTCTGTTGGAGAAAGATGTGTTTCCTGCAGGAATACCACATCATATTTATCTTTTTTAATACTGGACATGACTTTTTTCCTCTTAACTGGATTCCCTAGTCCTTTAACATTCCATGTAGAGAGACGCATATAATTACTTTTCTTAGACATATTTGGGACCATCAGAGCATAAGAGTACAGAAGGCTTACAACCAAATCCCTGAAACAAAACACTGCATTGGTGACTTAACACAAAATAACCCCAAAGAACCCTCACACAAAGAGTATGCATTGAAACCAGAACTATGCACATTCTGTTACCCCCCAGTATGACGTTTACAAAAAAAAAAAACAGTGGTCCATGACTCCTCTACGAGTCTCCCTCCCAAGTGCCTGCAGGCTCCACTGCTGTACATTAGCTTAACCAGAACCATAACCCTGACGTCGCTTCATTTTAGGTAGCATTAACTGAAAATCGTCAAAACTCAACACACAAGCATAATGGTAGTCTAAATGAAGAATCTATTTTTCTCGCCTTCAGCCCGGTCAATACTCACATTCATTACATGGTATTAATAAAAGCCATGGCTTTCTTTGGGCAAATAAAAGTCTTCTCACCCTCCTCGCACGTAACTTTCAATGTGGCAGGATACAACAGTCGAAAGCTCACCCCCCAGTGATGCAGCTTTTTCTTGCAGTCTCTAAACTTATCACGTTTCACCATTATAGTCCGGGAAGAGCATGATGTTGTTGTTGTCCCAGCTCAACTTAGCCTTGTTCCTAGCCGCTCGTAGCACCAAATCCCTGTCGGATGATCGTAGAAACTTCGCCAGTATTGGACGGGGCCTGTCTCCTGCCAGTGGGCATTGAGTGGGGACTCTATGTGCTCGTTCGAGCTCCACCTTCCCATCGATGCTAAGCAGCTCCTCCACAAACTTAGTCAGTTCTCTCCCTTCCACCCCTTCAGGAAATCCAATAAACCGAACATTATTACGCCTTGCACAATTTTCCATATCTTCCAACTTCTCCCAAATAGAATCTACATCCTTCGTACTAGCGGGAGGGGTAGCCTGCCAGTCTTTATCCACTGATTCAAGGTATTCCACCCGCCTCTCCATCTCGTTGATTTGTGAGATTAAAGTGGAGACTTTGGCTTCGATTGATGCAGTGGTCCGACGAATTTCTGCCAGTCCCTCTATTTCGCTAGAGATCTTTGTCATAGCCGCATTAATATTGCTAATATCCTGGCTTATCTCCTGAGAGAAGTGGCTTCTGGATGTTTTGGCCCTAGCGTTAGCACCGCCATCTTTATCTCCCACGTCTTGTGCACGTAGATGCTTTTTAATGTCCCCACCGGCCAGTGTCTTCGAGCTTTTTGCCATTTTTTAGATACCCTACCGCTATTCTCGCAAACCAACTATAGATCTCTGGTTTAAAATGAAGTTTAAATGATAATTACAGCAGAGCCTCGTGGAGCACAATTCTAGGCAGCTGTTCCTTGCATTGCACCACGTGACCTCTACACAATGAAGAAATTTAGAATTAACAATTGGAAACAATTTTCTGGTGTTTAGATACATTTTTAGAAAAGGAATATAAAATTTATTTATTCTCATCTCATTATCTCTAGCCGCTTTATCCTTCTACAGGGTCGCAGGCAAGCTGGAGCCTATCCCAGCTGACTACGGGCGAAAGGCAGGGTACACCCTGGACAAGTTGCCAGGTCATCACAGGGCTGACACATAGACACAGACAACCATTCACACTCACACCTACGGTCAATTTAGAGTCACCAGTTAACCTAACCTGCATGTCTTTGGACTGTGGGGGAAACCGGAGCACCCGGAGGAAACCCACGCGGACACGGGGAGAACATGCAAACTCCACACAGAAAGGCCCTCGCCGGCCCCGGGGCTCGAACCCAGGACCTTCTTGCTGTGAGGCGACAGCGCTAACCACTACACCACCGTGCCGCCCAAATTTATTTATTATTAAGCATAATAATATGTTTGTCTCACTATCTTGTATATTACTTATTTTATTAGTTATATATATTTTATGAATTTAATAATGTAGATATAAATTATTATTAGGGGCGGCACAGTGGTGTAGTGGTTAGCGCTGTCGCCTCACAGCAAGAAGGTCCTGGGTTCGAGCCCCGGGGCCGGCGAGGGCCTTTCTGTGTGGAGTTTGCATGTTCTCCCCGTGTCCGCGTGGGTTTCCTCCGGGTGCTCCGGTTTCCCCCACAGTCCAAAGACATGCAGGTTAGGTTAACTGGTGACTCTAAATTGACCGTAGGTGAGAGTGTGAATGGTTGTCTGTGTCTATGTGTCAGCCCTGTGATGACCTGGCAACTTGTCCAGGGTGTACCCCGCCTTTTGCCCATAGTCAGCTGGGATAGGCTCCAGCTTGCCTGCGACCCTGT
Organism: Neoarius graeffei; assembly: GCF_027579695.1. Lineage (NCBI taxonomy): Eukaryota > Metazoa > Chordata > Actinopteri > Siluriformes > Ariidae > Neoarius > Neoarius graeffei. Next base: position 111,006,406 of record NC_083570.1, read on the forward strand.
AGAAGGATAAAGCGGCTAGAGATAATGAGATGAGATGAGATAAATTATTAGCATAAGTTTATAAACGTCTCCAATGGAAACCAGCGACAGCTTAGTGGATCTTATGTTTAATCTATCTATCTATCTATCTACAGTGGTGCTTAAAATTTTGTGAACCCTTTAGAATTTTCGATATTTCTGCAGAAATATGGCCTAAATCATCATCAGATTTTCACACAAGTCCTAAAAGTAGATAAAGAGAACCCAGTTAAACAAATGAGACAAAAATATTATACTTGGTCATTTATTTATTGAAAAAAAAATGATCCAATATTACATATCTGTGAGTGGCAAAAGTATGTGAACCTCTAGGATTAGCAGGTAATTTGAAGGTGAAATTAGAGTCAAGTGTTTTCAATCAATGGGATGACAATCAGGTGTGAGTTTGTGATTTCCAATACAGAAGCATTCCTGTATGTGATGCAGTGTCGTCTAAGGGCCCGAAGATCACGGGCACCCAGTATGGTTTTTCGGCCTTGACCCTTACGCACAGAGATTCTTCCAGATTCTCTGAATCTTTTGATGATATTATGCACTGTAGATGATGATATGTTCAAACTCTTTGCAATTTTACACTGTCGAACTCCTTTCTGATATTGCTCCACTATTTGTCGGCGCAGAATTAGGGGGATTGGTGATCCTCTTCCCATCTTTACTTCTGAGAGCTGCTGCCACTCCAAGATGCTCTTTTTATACCCAGTCTTGTTAATGACCTATTGCCAATTGACCTAATGAGTTGCAATTTGGTCCTCCAGCTGTTCCTTTTTTGTACCTTTAACTTTTCCAGCCTCTTATTGTCCCTGTCCCAACTTTTTTGAGATGTGTTGTTGTCATGAAATTTCAAATGAGCCAATAATTGGCATGAAATTTCAAAATGTCTCACTTTCGACATTTGATATGTTGTCTATGTTCTATTGTGAATACAATATCAGTTTTTGAGATTTGTAGATTATTGCATTCCGTTTTTATTTACAATTTGTACTTTGTCCCAACTTTTTTGGAATCGGGGTTCTATCTGTCTGTCTGTCTGTCTATCTACAGTTGTGCTTGAAAGTTTGTGAACCCTTTAGGATTTTCTATATTTCTGCATAAATATGACCTAAAACATCACACAATTTTCAATGACCTAAAACAATCACACAGATTTTCACACAAGTCCTAAAAGTAGATAAAGAGAACCCAGTTAAACAAATGAGACAAAAATATTATACTTGATCATTTATTTATTGAGGAAAATGATCCAATGTTACATGTCTGTGAGTGGCAAAAGTATGTGAACCTCTAGGATTAGCAGGTAATTTGAAGGTGAAATTAGAGTCAGGTGTTTTCAATCAATGGGATGACAGTCAGGTGTGAGTGGGCACCATGTTTTATTTAAAGAACAGGGAACAGGAGCCTGATCTTCACAACACATGTTTGTGGAGGTGTATCATGGCATGAACAAAGAAGATTTCTGAGGACCTCAGAAAAAGCGTTGTTGATGCTCATCAGGCTGGAAAAGGTTACAAAACCATCTCTAAAGAGTTTGGATTCCACCAATCCACAGTCAGACAGATTGTGTACAAATGGAGGAAATTCAAGACCATTATTACCCTCCCCAGGAGTGGTCGACCAACAAAGATCACTCCAAGAGCAAGGCGTGTGATAGTCGGCAAGGTCACAAAGGATCCCAGGGTAACTTCTCAGCAACTGAAGGCCTCTCTCACATTGGCTAATGTTAATGTTCATGAGTCCACCATCAGGAGAACACTGAACAACAATGGTTTGCATGGCAGGGTTACAAGGAGAAAGCCATTGCTCTACAAAAAGAACATTGTTGCATGTCTGCAGTTTGCTAAAGATCACGTGGACAAGCCAGAAGGCCTCGTCTCGTCTCGTCTTCTTCCGCTTATCCGGGACCGGGTCGCAGAGGCAGCAGTCTAAGCATGGAAGCCCAAACTTCCCTTTCCCCAGACACCTCGGCCAGCTCCTCGGGAAGAACACTGAGGCGTTCCCAGGCCAGCCGAGAGACATAGTCCCTCCAGCATGTCCTGGGTCTTCCCCGGGGCCTCCTCCCAGGGGGACATGCCTGGAACACCTCCCCAGGGAGGCGTCCAGGAGGCATCCGAAAAAGATGCCCGAGCCACCTCAGCTGGTTCCTCTCGATGTGGAGGAGCAGCGGCTCTACTCCAAGCTCCTCCCGAGTGACTGTGCTTCTCACCCTATCTCTAAGGGAGCGCCCAGCCACCCTGCGAAGGAAACTCATTTCAGCCGCTTGTATCCGCGATCTTGTTCTTTCTGTCATTACCCAAAGCTCATGACCATAGGTGAGAGTCGGAACGTAGATCGACCGGTAAATTGAGAGCTTCGCCTTTTGGCTCAGCTCCTTCTTCACCACGACGGACCGGTAAAGCGACCGCATCACTGCGGAGGCTGCACCGATCCGCCACAGCGTGAGATCGACAAGCCAGAAGGCTACTGGAAAAATGTTTTGTGGACAGATGAGAGCAAAATAGAATGTTTTGGTTTAAATGAGAAGCGTTATGTTTGGAGAAAGGAAAACACTGCATTCCAGCATAAAACCTTATCCCATCTCTGAAACATGGTGGGGTAGTATCATGGTTTAAGCCTGTTTTGCTGCATCTGGGCCAGGACGGCTTGCCATCATTGATGGAAGAATGAATTCTGAATTATACCAGCGAATTCTAAAGGAAAATGTCAGGACATCTGTCCATGAACTGAATCTCAAGAGAAGGTGGGTCATGCAGCAAGACAACAACCCTAAGCACACAAGTCGTTCTACCAAAGAATGGTTAAAGAAGAATAAAGTTAATGTTTTGGAATGGCCAAGTCAAAGTCCTGACCTTAATCCAATGGAAATGTTGTGGAAGGACCTGAAGCGAGCAGTTCATGTGAGGAAACCCACCAACATCCCAGAGTTGAAGCTGTTCTGTACGGAGGAATGGGCTAAAATTCCTCCAAGCCAGTGTGCAGGACTGATCAACAGTTACCGCGAACGTCTAGTTGCAGTTATTGCTGCACAAGAGCGTCATGCCAGATACTGAAAACAAAGGTTCACATACCTTTGCCACTCACAGATATGTAATATTTGATCATTTTTTTCAATAAATAAATGACCAAGTATAATATTTTTGTCTCATTTGTTTAACTGGGTTCTCTTTATCTACTTTTAGGACTTGTGTGAAAATCTGATGATGTTGTAGGCCATATTTATGCAGAAACATAGAAAATTCTAAAGGGCTCACAAAATTTCAAGCACCACTGTACCTGTCTATCTATCTATCTATCTATCTATCTATCTATCTATCTATCTATCTATCTATCTATCTATTACCTACACTTTGGCAGTACAGTTTATCTGGACAGGTCAAAGTTAAAAAGAATAAATTATAAACTATTAAATTGCTAAATGCAAATTACACCAGTGAAACATGAAGTAAAAAGTGGTGAATGTGTATTTTAAACTGAGAAAGTACAAGCTATATTACACACTTGCTTTTGTTGTAAATGTTTGTCCATCATGTACTATTTGTAGCTATAAAGGACACAAGAGTCTCCACTCTGCATCATGCTTCTACTTTTTTTTATTTTGGGGGGAAAATGTGAGATATTTTTACTCTGTTGGAAACTGCGATATCCCAATGCACAAAAAAAGTGGAATCTTCAATTTGGGCATTTTTATTTAAAATAAATTGTTTAAAATTTTTTTTTTTATGATTATAGAAGTAGACCTGGCGACTTGTCCAGGGTGTACCCCGCCTTTCGCCCGTAGTCAGCTGGGATGGGCTCCAGCTTGCCTGCGACCATGTGGAACAGGATAAAGCAGCTAGAGATAATGAGATGAGATGAGATTATAAAAGTAGACCTGGCGACTTGTCCAGGGTGTACCCCGCCTTTTGCCCGTAGTCAGCTGGGATGGGCTCCAGCTTGCCTGTGACCATGTGGAACAGGATAAAGCGGCTAGAGATAATGAGATGAGATTCATCTCATCTCATCTCATTATCTCTAGCCGCTTTATCCTTCAACAGGGTCGCAGGCAAGCTGGAGCCTATCCCAGCTGACTACGGGCGAAAGGCGGGGTACACCCTGGACAAGTCGCCAGGTCATCACAGGGCTGACACATAGACACAGACAACCATTCACACTCACGGTCAATTTAGAGTCACCAGTTGACCTAACCTGCATGTCTTTGGACTGTGGGGGAAACCGGAGCACCCGGAGGAAACCCACGCGGACACGGGGAGAACATGCAAACTCCACACAGAAAGGCCCTCGCCAGCCCCGGGGCTCAAACCCAGGACCTTCTTGCTGTGGGGCGACAGCGCTAACCACTACACCACCGTGCCGCCCTGAGATGAGATTATAAAAGTAATTTTACTATAAATTATTTAATTTTATTTTCATCCCTCCACTCATTTTCTTCTGCTTATCTGAAGTTGGGTCGTGGCAGCAGAAGGCTAAGTAGGGTATTCCAGGTGTCCCTCTCCCCAGCAACACTTTCCAGTTCCTTCTGGGGGATCCCAAGGCGCTCCCAGGCCAGATGAGTTATGTAATCTCTCCAGTGTGTTCTGGGTCTACCCCGAGGTCTCCTCCCAATTGGACGTGCCCAGAAAACCTCCAAAGGAAGGCACCCAGGAGGCATCCTAATCAAATGCCCTAACCACCTCAGCTGACTCCTTTCGACATGAAGGAGCAGCAGCTCTACTCCGAGATCCCTCTGGATGTCTGAGCCTTTCACCCTATCTCTAAGGATGAGCCCAGCCACCCTATGGACAAAGCTCATTTTAGCCACCTGTATCTGTGATCTCATCCTTTCGGTCACTACCCAAAGCTCATGACCATAGGTGAGGGTTGGAACGTAGATTGACTGACTAGTAAATCAAAAGCTTTGCCTTCTGGCTCAGCTCCCTCTTCACCACAATGGACCGGTACAACATCCGCATTACTGCTGATACTACCCCAATCTGCCTGTCCATCTCATGCTCCATTTTATCATCACTCATGAACAAGACCCCAAGATATTTTAACTCCTTTTTATTTTATTTTAATAGCAGATAATAGATGGATGGATGGATTTTAATAGCAGACAGAGAAGGCCTGATATCTTTTGGCTAATATCTAGACCTTTAATAGATGCGTTTTCTTGTGATATCATCTAAAAAGTTGGCAGCAAATGAGAGAGAGAGAGAGAGAGAGAGAGAGCAGTTCACCTTCCCTTTATATAAACACATTCATTTTGCCCACAGCAGCTGATGGCATCAGTTCAGTAACAGAGCCTCCAGTCACATCAGAGCTGTACTTATGAGTCATGTGGTTTGCCCAAACAGCTGGATGGAACAAACATGTCCTCACCCCTGTCTGACAGTTAAAAACCTTTTACGTAATACTCCTCAGGAGAAACAGATCTGAGCAGTTTTATTTTTACACTGATTATTTTTCTAGAGCAGCAGCTTTGATAAGAGCCCTTACAAAAAAGTTTATTCAAGTGTGCTTCTAGTATACATCTTTTAAACTAAAAATAACAGTGTATGCTTTTAGTTTACTTTTTATTTACTTATCAGAGATATACTTAATAAAGTTATACATAAGTATACTTGGCTTATACTGAAAAGTATATAGAAAAGTCTAAGAATATTAAAGGAGATACACAGAACCTTTATTTTTAAATACATTTCTGAGTGGATCGTGTCTGCATCCTTGACTCTTGTATGCTGCATAAATGGGAATAAAAAATAGATATTTTTAAGAGTTAAAATTGACCGCAAAGTTGGCATTCGAGCTGCCCTGCTGAGCCAGCCCCGAGTGCGTGATGTCACAGTGGGAACCGGTGCTATAGGCCAAAGCCAGACTCGGCAGGCGAGAGTGGTTGCAATGGCCTCTTTGTTCGGATTTATTGGAGATTCTTCGGATTTCTCAGATAGTAATATATCTGACTGTGATAGTCCTGAAATTGGAGTGTGTGTGTACATGCTACTGCTATACATGTAGAACCATATCAGTTCGAACCATCAGAAAGTGCATCCAATAGTAACATGTCGGCCACAGAGGCCCCCACCTTACAAAATAAAGCCAGAGAACAAAGCCGTCTAGAGAACTGGATGGAATTGAACTGACAGTCTCATGTGACTCTCATTAAAACAGGATAGGTGTTATAACTTATGCAACATACATGTACATGCATGCATTTTCACTGATAAAATGTAAAAGGCTAATTAAATAATCAGATGAACTGAGACAATCACATTCTGAAGCAAATTAAATAATCTTATACCAGTAACTTAAATACACAATACAAGTCACATGCATTAATCTAAATGCAGGTAAACAATGAGTGTTGTTGTTGTTATCGTTTGAGTAGGGTGCGCACATCCAAAAACTCTTTGCAGGTGCCAGACAAAAATGTCAGACAATAAAAGAAAATAGGTCTGCACACTGCTGGATACGTTCATTCATTTCTTCCATATAAGGGCGAGATGTTGCTGCTGAGGCAAGCATATCCAGTGGGGGGGGGGCATATCCAGCAGAGAAATCTGATGACTGGTTCACTCATTCTCCATTTTCTCCATACTGAGTACTCCGCCATTACTGCTCGGCTCACACTGTAGGAGAACTGGTGCAACTGAACTTTCTTTCCTTTTCTTGGAATTTTCTTTTCCTTTAATTGTTGGTACTGCACCCTCTTTCAATATGGGCTTATAGCCAACGCTCCTCAACAGATCAGAGGTTTCATACAAGTCATCAGTAAAATGTGCCCGTGAATTTCTTGCAAAATGCGTCCAAATCTTTGCAGTTTGAACATTCTTGGGCCATGAATGGAACATAAATCCACCTTCTGTCATGTTGCTGCACCCACCAGCAACACATCTACGTGGCATGGTGATAAATTAGTTCAAAATGGAGGATCAGAGTTGCAGTTAGCTCTGTGTTTTAGTATAGTGGAAATGGTGATGAGACCAAGAGCCTTCCCGCTGTGATGTCACAGATGTCAAGGTCATTCACTCAGACCACTACCTATATGAATCATTTTAATCATAAAAATTACTATATTAGATGTATTGTTAATGCTTAAAGCTATTCCCATGCCATTCTTGAGGTCTCAAGGCATTTATAAACAAAAAGCGAGGCCATGGTTTTGCGTATCCCCTTTAAGCTTATACTTAAACTTTTGATCAAGAAATACTTAACAAAAGTGTAAGAAAGTATTAAAATATCTGTGCCTTATGTTTAAGTGGACTTGCCCTGTAGTTGTGCTTCAGCATTGTTGACTCTTATGTATGTCTATGGTTCCATATAAGGTTTTTTTTTCTTTTTTTTCCCTCCTGAGTGGGATAATTATTATTATATATATATATATATATATATATATATATATATATATATATATATTTCTTTTTCTTTAGAGCTTGGATGTCAATTTCAGTTGTCATTGCTATGTTTTTATACTTTGGCATTTAATACAATGTTGCTTTAAATTTTGATTTTTAAAGAAAATGAATATGTTCTTAATCCTAAGTATCTGTTGTTATTTTGTGAATTCTTGCCTTTATAACTTCATTGTAACTTAAAGTACAAAACACTTAAGTTGTCTACTGGTAGTGTGCATGAGGTAAGGGTTAGGGCTAGAAAACTAATAGTACTAGTGCATCTCAACAAATTAGAATATTGTGAAAAAGTTCAATATTTTCCATCAGTTATTTAAGAAAGTGAAAATGTTATTGTGGCAGCGGGGGCGTGGTCAAGCGCCGGTCTGTGACAGGAGGGCGGAGTCAGGGAAGGTAAGTGGCAGAATCACGACACCTGAGAACAATTAACCTGTGTTTGTGTGTGTCTTCCCAGTGACCGCGCCCTATTTAAGGAGGGAGAGTGAGAGCAGAGGAGCTGTTCTCCGGACTAGACGCTGGCTGTGTGTGTGTGTCTGTGTCTAGCCAATAACATTGTTCACTGAAAAGTGTGGCAATAAAGCCGTTTTGCAAACCTGATCTCTGTCCTGCCGTCCTCAGTGCTCCACCCACACGTAGGGAGTTTTACAGTGGTGCCGAAACCCGGGACGTGGAGCACCAAATCAGCAGCCCCATGGAATCCTCCCCGTTCGCCGATCTGGTCCACGCCCTCGCCACGGCTCAGCAAAGCCAGCACCAGGCACTCGTCACGCTCCGAAAGGAGCAGGAGCAGCGCTTCGAAGCCCTGGTGCTGGCCCAGCAGGAAGATCGCGAGGCGTTCCGGCATCTCCTCGCGTCGGCGGGGTCCACCAGCGCTCCGGCCGCGGGCCCGTCTCCCCTCATCGTCACCAAGATGGGCCCGCAGGACGACCCCGAGGCGTTCATCACGTTGTTCGAACAGGTCGCCGAAGCCTCGGGGTGGCCGATGGAGCAGCGCGCGGTGCGCCTCCTCCCCCTGCTCATGGGAGAGGCACAGCTGGCCGCGCTACAGCTCCCCGCCGACCGCCGGCTGGCCTACGCGGACCTCCGCCGGGCCGTCCTCCAGCGCATGGGGCGCACCCCAGAGCAACAGCGCCAGCGCTTCCGCGCGCTGCGACTGGAGGAAGTTGGCCGGCCGTTCGCGTTCGGCCAGCAGCTCCGGGACGCCTGCTGGCGGTGGCTGAGGGCCAACAATCGCGACGCCGAGGGAATCGTCGACCAGGTGGTACTGGAACAGTTCGTCGCCCGCTTACCAGACGGAACCGCGGAGTGGGTCCAGTGCCACCGCCCGGCATCGCTGGATCAGGCAGTCGAGCTGGCGGAGGATCATCTGGCGGCTGTCCCGGCGGCAGGACAGCAGATGGCATCGTCTCTTCTCTCCTCTTCTCTCTCTCTCTCTCCTCCTGTGTCCCGTCCTCGCCCCATTCCCCCACCGCAGAGGCGGGGGCCGGCTCCACCCCAGCCGGCCCGCCGCACCCGCGGTGCCCTCCCGTTTCTCCCTTCTGTGTCTGTCTCTCCCCCACCTCAGGTGAGTGAGCCCCAGATCACCGGTGCAGAGGGAAAGCCCGGGCCGGTTTGCTGGCGCTGCGGGGAGCCAGGCCACCTTCATCAGCAGTGCACAGCAATGGAAGTGGGCGCGGTGGTTCGGATCCCCGACGCGCCAGAGGCCGCCCTCGGTCGGGCCGGAGCGTATCGCATACCGGTGAGTATCCAAGGGGCTACATATCAGGCGTTGGTGGATTCTGGTTGTAATCAGACCTCAATTCGCCAAAGCCTGGTTCAAAATGAGGCATTGGGGGGAGCACAAGGGGTGAAGGTGTTATGTGTGCACGGGGATGTTCACAGCTACCCTTTGATGTCGGTCCACATTATTTTCAGAGGGGAAAAATTTATAGTGAAGGCGGCGGTTAATCCTCGCCTTACCCACTCGTTAATTTTGGGGACTGATTGGCCGGGATTTCGGGGTTTAATGACACGCCTAGTAGAGAGTGGGTCCTGCCATTTGACAGGGGGAGGTCCCGGTGTCGCTTTGGCGGGAGCAGCTGTCACAGAGCCGTCTACGTCATCTCCGCGTCAGAGTGAGGAGCCGCCGGCTCCTCCTCTCTCTATTGGGGAATCCCTCGCGGATTTCCCATTAGAGCAGTCGCGAGACGAGACTCTGCGGCATGCGTTTGACCAAGTGAGAGTAATCGATGGTCAAACGCTCCCGCCGAACGCCACCCCGTCCTTCCCCTACTTCGCGATTATGAAGGATAGATTATACCGAGTGACGCAGGACACTCAAACTAAAGAGCGAGTCACGCAGCTTTTAATTCCGAAAAGCCGCCGGGAATTGGTATTCCAGGCGGCTCACTTTAATCCCATGGCTGGACACTTGGGGCAGGATAAAACACTAGCCCGAATAATGGCCCGATTCTATTGGCCGGGGATTCGCGGCGATGTCCGTAGGTGGTGTACGGCATGCTGCGAATGCCAGTTAGTAAACCCAGCAGCCATTCCAAAAGCGCCTTTGCGCCCTCTACCGTTAATCGAGACCCCGTTTGAGAGAATTGGGATGGATCTCGTCGGGCCATTAGATCGGTCAGCACGAGGGTACCGCTTTATATTAGTTCTGGTGGACTATGCAACGCGATACCCGGAAGCCGTGCCTCTGCGCAATATCTCAGCACGCAGTATTGCAGAGGCACTCTTCCGCGTCATCTCCCGCGTTGGAATCCCGAAAGAGATTCTGACTGATCAAGGCACTACGTTTATGTCACGAACACTGCGCGAACTGTATGGGTTATTGGGGATTAAGCCGATCTGCACCAGCGTGTATCACCCACAAACGGACGGTTTGGTAGAACGATTCAACCGCACCCTCAAAAATATTATTAAAAAATTCGTAAGTGAGGACGCACGTAATTGGGATAAGTGGCTCGAACCCTTGCTGTTCTCAGTGCGAGAGGTCCCCCAAGCCTCCACGGGGTTCTCCCTGTTGGAATTATTATATGGGCGTAAGCCGCGCGGCATCCTGGACGTGCTGCGGGAAAATTGGGAGGAGGGACCTTCACAAAGTAAGAATGAAATTCAGTACGTTATGGACCTGCACGCAAAACTCCACACGCTCACCCACCTAACTCAGGAGAATTTGCGGCAGGCCCAGGAACGGCAAGCCCACCTGTACAACAAGGGTACGCACCTTAGAGAGTTCACTCCGGGAGATAAGGTACTCGTACTGTTGCCCACGTCGAGCTCCAAATTGATCGCCAAGTGGCAAGGACCCTTTGAGGTCACATGGCGAGTCGGGGATGTCGACTATGAGGTGAGGCGAACGGACAGGGGTGGGGCGCTACAGATTTACCACCTCAATCTGCTTAAACTCTGGAACGAGGAGGTCCCTGTGGCGTTGGTGTCGGTAGTTCCGGAGAAGGCGGAGCTGGGGCCGGAGGTTCAAAAAGGAACATTGGCATCACGTACCTCTCCGGTCCCCTGTGGAGACCACCTCTCCCCGACCCAACTCACGGAGGTCGCCCAGTTGCAGACCGAGTTTTCGGATGTGTTCTCGCCCCTGCCCGGTCGCACTAACCTCATAGAGCACCACATAGAGACACCCCCGGGGGTGGTACTGCGTAGCCGCCCTTACAGGCTACCCGAACACAAAAAAAAAGGTGGTTCGGGAAGAACTTCAGACCATGCTCGAAATGGGCATCGTCGAGGAGTCCCACAGTGACTGGAGCAGCCCGGTGGTCTTGGTACCCAAGGCCGACGGGTCGGTCCGGTTCTGTGTGGACTATAGAAAAGTCAACACGGTGTCTAAATTCGACGCGTACCCAATGCCTCGTATTGATGAGCTGCTCGATCGACTCGGCACTGCTCGATTTTATTCGACACTGGATTTGACGAAGGGATATTGGCAGATCCCCTTGACTCCACTATCCTGAGAAAAAACGGCCTTTTCCACACCGTTTGGTTTACACCAATTCGTCACCCTTCCGTTTGGGCTGTTTGGGGCGCCCGCGACGTTTCAGCGGCTGATGGACAGAGTCCTCCGCCCTCACGCCACGTATGCGGCAGCATATTTAGATGACATCATCATCTATAGCAATGACTGGCAGCGGCACCTCGAACATCTGAGGGCCGTCCTTAGGTCGCTGAGGCGAGTGGGGCTCACAGCCAACCCAAAGAAGTGTGCGATTGGGCGGGTGGAAGTACGGTACCTGGGCTTCCACTTGGGCAATGGGCAGGTGCGTCCCCAAATTAATAAGACGGCAGCAATTGCGGCCTGCCCGAGGCCCAAGACCAAAAAGGGGGTGAGACAGTTCCTGGGGCTGGCTGGCTATTATCGTAGGTTTATACCTAATTATTCGGACGTCACCAGCCCGCTGACTGATCTCACTAAAAAGGGGGCACCAGATCCGGTCCAGTGGACGGAGCAGTGCCAGCGGGCTTTCTCAGAGGTAAAGGCTGCACTGTGTGGGGGGCCACTTCTACACTCCCCTGACTTTTCTCTCCCCTTTGTGTTGCAGACCGATGCGTCGGACAGAGGGCTGGGGGCGGTTTTGTCCCAGGAGGTGGAGGGGGAGGACCGCCCTGTCCTGTATATCAGCAGGAAGCTGTCGGTGCATGAGGGGCGCTACAGCACCATCGAGAAAGAGTGTCTGGCCATCAAGTGGGCGGTTCTCGCCCTCCGGTACTACCTACTGGGGCGCCCTTTCACCTTCTGTTCGGACCACGTGCCCCTCCAGTGGCTCCACCGCATGAAAGATGCCAACGCGCGGATCACCCGTTGGTATCTGGCGCTCCAACCCTTTAATTTCAAGGTGGTCCACAGGCCGGGGGCGCAGATGGTCGTGGCGGACTTCCTCTCCCGTCAAGGGGGGGGGGGGGGGAGTCGGCTGCAGGCCGGACGGCCGCCCGGCCTGAGTCGGGTGGTGGGGGTATGTGGCAGCAGGGGCGTGGTCAAGCGCCGGTCTGTGACAGGAGGGCGGAGTCAGGGAAGGTAAGTGGCAGAATCACGACACCTGAGAACAATTAACCTGTGTTTGTGTGTGTCTTCCCAGTGACCGCGCCCTATTTAAGGAGGGAGAGTGAGAGCAGAGGAGCTGTTCTCCGGACTAGACGCTGGCTGTGTGTGTGTGTCTGTGTCTAGCCAATAACATTGTTCACTGAAAAGTGTGGCAATAAAGCTGTTTTGCAAACCTGATCTCTGTCCTGCCGTCCTCAGTGCTCCACCCACACGTAGGGAGTTTTACAGTTATATATTATAGACTCATTACACATAAACTAAAATGTTTCAAGCATTTTTCTATTTTAATTTTGATCAGTATGGTATACAGTACAAAAACATAAAAAAACCCATCTCAAAATATTAGAATATTTCATTTTGAGTTTGAGTAAAACAGTATGAACACAGTGTATCTCTCGGTCTAGTTCAGTACACACAACCACAATCATGGGGAAGACTGCTGACTTGACTGTTGTCCAGAAGATGATCACTGATGCCCTCAACAAGGAGGGTAAGCCACAAAAGGTCATTGCTGAAAAGGGTGGCTGGAAAAGGTGCACAAGCAACAGGGATGGCCGCAGTCTTGAGAGGATTGTCAAGAAAAGTTGATTCAAGAACTTGGGAGAGCTTCACGAGGAGTGGACTGAGGCTGGTGTCAGTGTATCAAGACCCATCATGAACAGACATCTTCAAGAAAGGGGATACAACTTTCACATTCCTAATATCAAGCTACTCCTGAGCCAGAGACAATGTCAGAAGTGTCTTATCTGGGCTAAGGAGAGAAAGAAATGGACTGTTGCTCAGTGGTCCAAAGTCCTCTTTTCAGATGAAAGTACATTTTCCATTTAATTTGGAAATCACGGTTCTAGAGTCTGGAAGAAGAGTGGAGAGGCACAGAATCCAAGGTGTTTGAAGCCCAGTGTGAAGTTTCCACAGTCTGTGATGATTTGAGGTGCCATGTCATCTGCTGGTGTTGGTCCACTGTATTTTTATCAAGTCCAAAGTCAACACAGCCATCTACCAGGAGATTTTAGAGCACTTCATGCTTCCGTCTGCTGACGAGCTTTTTGGAGATACTGATTTCCTTTTCCAGCAGGACTTAGCACCTACCCACAGTGCCAAAATTACTACCAAATGGTTTGCTGACCATGATATTACTGTGTTTGATTGGCCAGCCAATTTGCCTGACCTGAACCCTATAGAGAATCTATGGGGTATTGTCAAGAGGAAGATGAGAAACACCCGACCCAAAAATACAGATACGCTGAAGGCCACTCTCAAAGCAACCTGGGCTTCAATAACACCTCAGCAGTGCCACAGACTGATCACCTCCATGCCACACCGCATTGATACAGTAATTCATGGTAAAGGAGCCCCAACCAAGTATTGAGTGTATAAATGAATATACTTTTCAGAAGTTGGACATTTCTGTATTGTAAATCCTTTTTTTGATTGATCTTAGGGAATATTCTAATCATTTGAGATACTGGATTTCTGATTTTCATGAGCTATAAGCCATAATCATCAAAATTAAAACAAAAAAGGCTTTAAATATTTCACTTTACATGTAATGAATATAGAATATATGAAAGTTTACCTTTTTGAATTAAATTATGAAAAAAAGGAACATTTTAATGGTATTCTAATTTTTTGAGATGCACTAGTATACCTAGAAGGGTAATTGCAGTATACTTCAAAACTAAAAAGTGGACTAGATGTATATAAGATGTATATCAGCAGTTGACTTGCTGACTTTAGGGCTGCAGTTGACTTGCTGACTTTGGGACTACAGTTGTCATGAACGGTTTTGTGCTTGGGTTTCCGTTGGTGGGGGGGTTATAGCATCAACGAAACTGACTTCATGTTAAAACTGTTAATGTTATAATCATGTTGTCTGTTGTTGCCCAAATGAGGATGGGTTCCCTTTTGAGTCTGGTTCCTCTCAAGGTTTATTCCTCATGCCATCTGAGGGAGTTTTTCCTCAACACTGTCGCCACAGGCGTGCTCATTGGGGATAGATTACGGATAAAATTAGCTCATGTTTTAAGTCGTTCAAATTCTGTAAATCTGCTTTGAAACAATGTTTATTGTTAAAAGCACTATACAAATAAACTTGACTTGACTATAACCAGTAACTAATAGTATAATTCCAATATGCTATAAAGTGTACTTTTATAAACTAAAAAGTGGACTAGAAGTGTGTAACGAGTAAACCAATAGTATATTTCCAGTATACTACAAAGTATATTTTAGTAAACTAAAAAGTGGACTAAAAGTATAAAACAAGTAAACTCATAGTATATTTCCAGTATACTATGAAGTATGCTTTTGTAAACTAAAGAGTGGGCTACAAGTGTAGAACTAGTAAACTATTAGTATATAAGTTTACTTGTGGTATACTTGCAGTACAAAATAAAAAAAAATACTAGTTGTATATTCAGAGTTTAATTCTCTTAGACTTAAAGTATACTTTTCATAAACTAAAACTGGGCCAATTTAGTCCCAAGAAGTATTAGATTAGTTTACTTACAAGTATATTGTAAGTACATTGATATCAGTATACTTGGTACGCAAAAGTATAATTAAGGAAATATACTTTAACTTAAGTATACTGAATAAAATGAACTTGAAGTATACTTATTTTTGATAAGGGAGTGCAGCTCTACATCACAGGTTTATATAAATCTGCTCATTCTAAATAGATAGACTTGTGGAATCATTGATATGTTAAACTATTTTCTGTTTATTTAACATTCATGGAAGGAGTCAAAAAGGTAAAGCTTCAAGTTTTCTGACACGTCTTCAAGACAAAGGAGTTTATGATAGATGGAAAAAAGCATGATCCTCCATTCTTAAAAGGTTCTGACTGCAAAGTTGAATTCTGGGCAAAATGTTCTATTTCTATTGCTGTTGGAGTTTCAAGATGTTTCACTGCTCCACACACACACACCGTGTATCCTGTGTGTAAATGTTTTGCCGAGATAAAAAGCGTCCCGCATTTTATGATTCCAGAGATTGCCGAAGCAAGTGAGCAACAATATCACGTGACCACCGTGGGGCGTGTTTGACCTACTTTTAACCAAAACAGGTTGGCGTGGGCAAACATGGCAGACTCGGCTCTCCCTCCAGCTAAAAGCCGGCAGAAAAGAAAAGGCAAATACAAAAGCGAATCAGCTAGAAAGTGCACCAGAAAAGCGATAGAAACCAAAAGGTTGTCTGCAAGAATTTTCGTGAAGGGACGGATCGACCACTGGAATCGACTGAAGGATGAAACGGGTGTGAAATCTGACGAAGAATTTGCATCGCTTGTCTTGGATTGGTGAGTCTGAGTGTGGAGTTATACACCTGATGTTTTGATCTTACAGAGAAAGAAACAATAACACAAAAACAGGAACAGAGTAAAGATATATTCGTCTTTTCTTTCATGGATCTATTCACGAATGTCAACCACAAAATACATCCCTGAGACTCAAAACTCTCAGAGGTCGATACAAAGTCACAATGTTTTCCATGCATCGTCCTCTTGGTGTGACGCAGTTCCATAGTTATGCTACACTGCAAAAAATAGCCTTTCAAAAATAAGAAATAAAAGATTAAAACAAAGCATATTTGCTTGAATCAGGTGAAAAAAATCTGCCAATGGAACTAGTCAAATTTGACTTGGTAAGATTTCTTAAAGTAAGATGAAAAATCTAACCTGTTTTTAGATGAAATAATTCCAAAATAAGATTGGGGAACTTATTATGTGAGATCTGATTAACTCAAAATAATCAAAATAGTTCTTAGAACAAGATCGTACTTCTTACATTTAGCCATTCAAGTCATTTTTATTTATTTCATTTTAAGGGTATTTCACTTAAATTCATGACAAAGTCTTCGCAGTAAAAACTGAATTTAAGATAAATACTAATATTAGGATTGTTAAATTCTACAATTAAGCATTGCTAGCTTAAAAGATTCTCCTTTTGTGACCTGTAATTAGTAAAATACTCTAGATATGAGACCAGAGACTATCATGAATCAAGTTGACGACACGTGTAGCATTGCAACAAGTTTATTTTTTTTCACCATTTCAACATTCAAACATTAAAACATCTCTTAAGATTCCACTTCCCCAGGACCTCAGGCACCAAAAATAATAATAATAATAATAATAATAATAATAATATTATTATTATTATTATTATTATTATTATTGTTATTATTATTAAAAAGTCTACACATTTTGACTTACAGTGCTTACACAACGCCAAAGCAACAGTGCATTTTGGGGGCACTCACTATTCATGTGTACGAGGGGTTTACAAGATCAGGCACAAACAAAAAACCACTGAACTTAACTCACAGCATTCCAAAAAGACCTCACTAAAATGCCCTCCACTCACTCATAGCCTTTTTGAAGGCACTTGTCTGGTCTAGAGTATGTACAGCATCTAGAAGGAGCTCACTCTGAATGACTGAGAAAACAGTCGCAGTAAACTTAGGATCTGTAAGGTGGAGTTGAATTGTAATGAAAGATCCAAAGATTTCAGTAAAGTTCATTTATTCCCAAAACAAGCATACTTTGTTGTTTTTTTTCTTGAAACAAGATGAACCGCATTTGACAAATGTCCAAAATGTACTTACTTGTTTTTTTTTAAAAAAAGTTTTATTTTTAAAGGTGCTCCAAATAAGACTTTTTCAAGACATTTTGTCTATACAAGATGTTCAAGATGGACTGTCTAAAAACTAGCCTTTGTAGCTAAATGAGGTTTTGCTTGTTGGGCAATTATGTCTTATAATAAGGGTGGCTAGATGTTTTGACTTGAAAATAGACAAATACACTTCCTAAGATTTTTATTTTTTGCAGTGTAATTAGTTAAGCTCTTTGCTGTTTCCGTAGGGCCGTACTGTTTTACCTCAAAAGAGATGAAAACGGTCCCAAAATGGAGAAAAGCGACCCTCAGGACATCGAAATGATCACATCTCATCTGCATGATATTGTTCTTGTGAGACAGAGGAAAATGCCATGCGCGATAAAAAATTTCAGATGACGTTGCAGTCAGTACCTTTAAGTAAATAAATGTTCAGTAGTAAAAATAAGAATAAATCATTTCAGGATGTGCTGTGATAGAAAAACAATCCACTTTGGTGTGCTGACATGAACGCCGGTTCATCATGCCACCCTGTCATTGATTAATTTCCTATAACAGTACAAAATGCAGTGTTTTATTCCTTACACAGTGTACATAATCATAACAGTTCTCATGGAAGGGAGGTTTTTTTTTTAGAACATCCTGGACCACACCACCAGGTGGCACTCTCGCCCACATTTTCGTTAGTCCTTGTCATTTCCTTTCTCGAAAAAGCACATTGAGCATACCAAATACATCATACATCAGATAAGATTTAGCAAAATTGCTCTTAAGTTTAACCTCAATCTCATCAATAACACAAAAATAACAGATTATTGAAATATCATGGGCGGCATGGTGGTGTAGTGGTTAGCGCTGTCGCCTCACGGCAAGAAGGTCCGGGTTTGAGCCCCGTGGCCGGCGAGGGCCTTTCTGTGCGGAGTTTGCATGTTCTCCCCGTGTCCACGTGGGTTTCCTCCGGGTGCTCCGGTTTCCCCCACAGTCCAAAGACATGCAGGTTAGGTTAACTGGTGGCTCTAAATTGACCGTAGGTGTGAATGTGAGTGTGAATGGTTGTCTGTGTCTATGTGTCAGCCCTGTGATGACCTGGCGACTTGTCCAGGGTGTACCCCGCCTTTCGCCCGTAGTCAGCTGGGATAGGCTCCAGCTTGCCTGCGACCCTGCAGAACAGGATAAAGCGGCTAGAGATAATGAGATGAGATGAGATGAGATGAGATGAAATATCATTACTGTTGTGTAGCTAACCACCGAATTGTAGTTCCATCCATCCAGCCATTATCTGTAGCCACTTACCCTGTCCTCAGGGTCGCAAGCTGGAGCCTCATCTCATCTCATCTCATTATCTCTAGCCGCTTTATCCTGTTCTACAGGGTCGCAGGCAAGCTGGAGCCTATCCCAGCTAACTATGGGCGAGAGGCGGGGTACACCCTGGACAAGTCGCCAGGTTATCGCAGAGCTGACACACAGACACAGACAACCATTCACACTCACGGTCAATTTAGAGCCACCAATTAGCCTAACCTGCATGCCTTTGGGGGAAACCGGAGCACCTGGCGGAAACCCACACGGACACAGGGAGAACATGCAAACTCCACATCAGAAAGGCCCTCATCAGCTGCTGGGCTCGAACCCAGGACTTTCTTGCTGTGAGGCGGCAGTGCTAACCACTACTACACCACCATACCACCCTGAATTGTAGTTCATTTGTTTAATTTATTTATTTATTTTAATTTAAAAAGCACATGAGGACTAGCTTACAAAGCCTTACAGTTTGTCCTGTCACTCATGTTAGTTCTGAGTATTATATTCTGGAGAGTTTGCCTGTGAATGACTCTGCCTCGCCGACCTCACCACATCGTTGCTTTTGCCTCGCCCTTTGGATTGGTGTTATGTTTGGAGAATATTTCCCCTACCTGCCTTTTTCACCCCATTTGGACCTTCTTTTTTGGAACTATTTTTCATAAAGATGGTTTGAGTATCATGCTGAGGACATTTTTATTATTATTACTGTTATTTTAATTTAATAATGACAAAGAATATGATAGTACTATCGTATAATTTTAACATTGCATATAACATTATTGTTATCAACACTGATCATGTCAAAGGATTCTACTGTACGCCAGCAACACAACCATCACACAAATTACACACTCACTGGCCAGTTTATTAGGAACACCCATCCACCTGCTGTTTTCTGCAGTTCTCTAATCAGCCAATCCCTTGACAGCAGCATGATGCATCAATTCATGCAGATACAAATCAAGAGCTTCAGTTCATGTTCACTTCATTCAAACATCAGAACGGGAAAAAAAAAGTGATCTCAAGTATGACTTTCTTTCACTGTGGCATGGGTGTTGGTTTGAGCCAGATGGACTGGTTTAAGTATTTTAGAAAACTGCTGATCTCCTGAGGTTTTCACATATCGGTACAAGAGTCTCTAGAGTTTACACAAAATGGTGCAAAAAACACTGAGTGAGAGAGTGGGAGACAGTTCTGTTGGTGGAAACAAACGCCTTGTTGATGAGAGGTCAGAGGAAAATGGCCAGAGTGAGCAGTTCAAGATGCCAGGAAGAAAATAGTAACTCATATAATCACTCTTTACAACCATGGTGAGCAGAAAAGCATATCAGCATGCAACAGCAGAAGAACACATTGGGTTCCACTTCTGCAGCCAAGAACAGGAATCTTAGAATCAACAACAAGTTCCTATTGAGTATAGACTCAAGAGTTATAATTTGAGACACAAGATTACTGAAAATTTCAGGGAAATGGCTTGTGACATTGTTTGAACACCAGATGGTGACATTTAACAAGAACTTCAATTGTCTCAGTCGAGCACTTGGATGCTCTGAAAAGGCAACAAATGTGTGTTTGGTATGTACTGTATATTTATGTTCATCCTTTCTACTGTAATAGTTATAATTTATGTTATAATGTAGTAGCAATGGTAATATAGCCCAAGACTAATTGTACAAAAGTAATGGTTGTTCAACCAGAAGCCGATTCATAGCCATACATTTCGATGGAGCAGGATGGCATTAATAATGCTGTTGTTTCAAACAAACTAAAGTTGCGAGGATATCCTGTTTGACTCATGCTATGTGCTACTACTGTATCTCATAGAGTAACCCCAGTAATAATGTGAGCGTCAACAAGGCTTGAATAATTTGAACAATCTAACCGTGTACACCAATTTTCAACAAAAGAAGGATGTGTTCAGTTTGGTATAAACGTCAGAGCCGCCCAGCACAGATGAATGGATAAAGAAAAATGAACATCTCTGACACAACACTGCCACCTCACTAAGAATTTTAATAATTTTCAGTAAGTGTGTTTCCTGGAGCTGCTGTCATAGAAGAGGTAATATCATATCATTAACTGTCGTGTACACTTCCTTTTGCTGACTCATAAACAAAACAAAGACATTTGTAGATACTGAGTATGGAGCAGCGTGATTCTTGTCCCAATGGACCTCTATTAGTGCTTGTTTAGTTCTCAATGTTGACCAAATTGATGGAGCATCTACTCCTATCTGTCAAATCGCTGATCACTCAAAACAGATCCTAAGCATTTCAGTGTAATTTAAAATGTATATGTTGACTTTACAAAGATTAACATTTCTTGAAAAGCTGGTAGATGGTTGGGCTCTGCTCCATCTGTATCTATTTACAAGTTTAGTTGCGGATTTAGGTATGGACTACATGGGCAGCATTGGGGGCAGGGGCGGCACGGGGTGCCGGCACAAAAACAACTCATTCCCACATCACGTCAATGATATCATGTCACCATGTGGGTCGGAGTGGTGCCCTAATTCTAGTTTGTGAGCCAGGCAGCCAGGCTACTTCCTGGTCTCCCACTCCAAAGTACAAGATGGGACGGGGCTAGGTTGAACTATGACCTTCCTCCAGGAAGCCTGAGGTAAGGGGAGTAGGGGAATCTATTAAACAGCACACCAAGTTCTAAGCACACTATGAAATGCTCTCAAAGAAACTGCGATTCATTCATAATACTGTAGTTTCAGAGACATAGTGTTACATTTTTCTGCTTTGTGCGAAATCATTAAGAATAATATAAAAGCAGTCTGCACACTACAGAGGTGAACTGGTTTAGTCTTGACTCTCTGTGGACGGTGTTAGGTGAGGTAATGTAGTGATGCTCAAGTGCCAAATCAACACAAATGGATTAGAAAAGGTCTGGGGTCAGCCATCAAGCACCCAGTTTAAGAAAAAGAGTAAAGAAGAAAAGCACAAGAGACAAAGATATGCAGCAATATATATATATATATATATATATATATATCAGGGCTTTGAACCGGAATTTTTTTCCTATTGGTTCGTTCCGCACAGAAACGGAATTTTAACGTTTCCGGTTTTGGGTTCCACCATTAAATAGACGTTCCTGAACCGGTTAGAACAAAAAAAATTTCGTTCCCGGAACGGTTAATTACGTTCCCTGTCAGCTGTTTAACAAATGGCTATAAAATTATGTCTCTGTCTCATCCAGCTTAAGCCAAATGTAGGCTAATTCTATTACAACCTTCATTAAATAAGACAAGAAATAATTCAAAACAATTATTATTTCAAATGTTGGCGATTTGGATTCTCAGTATGTCTTCCCATCTACACAAACAGAAAAAGTGCCAAAAATGAAAGATAATTCGTTTAGTGTGTTACCAAAGGCTAGTCAGGCCCTATCGAGGGCTACCGCATGACGTCACCGCGCCGCGAGATTTTGTTAGGCGCCATATTGGAAGACCAAGTACACATCTATGCAAGTACATGCATACATAAAACAAACTACACCTGAAATGTAGCAAGAGCCGGTTCTGCCCTTATCTGGACCCGGGTGCAACATCGCGCAACCCCCCAAAAAAAACCCACCAGTCTAAATCAGGACAACCATCACATAACTATAACTATAAACATTTTATATCAACTATTTTAACTAAATGGGCTATAATAAATAAGGCTGCAGGCAGCCACGGCGGGCTGCCTCAGAAAAGTAACCATTCAATGACAACTGAAAGCCTGCAGCCACGGCGGGCTGCCTTAAAAAGTAACCATTTGTCCTACCTTAAAACTCGTTTTGCATTTTCTGCCTCCTTTTTTGTATTTTCGACCCTCCGTTTATTTTCTTTCCTTTTCTGAAAACCCGATTTGTGTCCAGACATTTTGTTCTGCTACCAACGAACTAACTCGTCAGGTCTCGTCTCTCGAGCCCGCGATGATTCCCGTGGGAAGGGCAACAACTGATACATTTTTACAAACAGCCAATAGGGAGGTTGCATCGTTCAGGCTCTTCTTTGCTCAGAGACACTCAGTAATGCACTTACTCACTAGTAGTCCACCTTCCCGCTCTCTCCATTCAATCAGCGAACGTCACACAGGAAGTGAACCCCAGCGGGTCATAGAAACTTGCGCAGGAGAAGAATGATTATTTGTAGGCTACAGAAACTTTGAGGAACGAAATAAAAACCGGTATTAACCGGTTACCATTATTTTTAATAAGCGTTTCTGTTCCAGAACATAAAAAAATAATAAAGTTTCTGGTTTCGTTTCTGTTCCATGTGAAATAGAAAAAGTTCCTGGTTTTCGTTTTCGTTCCTTGAACCGGTTCAAAGCCCTGATATATATATATATATATATATATATATATATATATATATATATATATATATATATATATATATATATATATAACACTTGTTTGTTAGCCTATGTTTCTATGTGGCTAATAATGTGTGTAGCCTGCAGCAAAAACCAAAGTACAGTATTATTCTAATAATTCGATTTGCTCTTTTGTATTTATATACAACAATTTGTTTCTATTTGTCATTATGTCTTATTCTTGATATTTATGAGTCTTATTTTTGTACATACTTTTATATTTATATAGTTTTTGTAAATAAATTTTGATCATTTGTTCATTACAAATGTCTGAATGAAAATTATACCTAGTGCAGAAAGGTGCTTTTTTGGCTCTGGGTGGATGAGGGGGAGGTTGGGGGAAGGAGGGCAAGAGGTTGGGGAAGGAGGGCAAGAGGTTGAGAAAAGGAGGGCAAGAGACTGGGGAAGGAGGGCAAGAGGTTGCGGGAAGGAGGGCAAGAGATTGGGGAAGGAGGGCGAGAGGTTGCGGGAAGGAGAGCGAGTGGTTGGGGAAGGGGGGCGAGAGGTTGTGGGAAGGAGGGCAAGAGGTTGGGGAAGGAGGGCAAGTGGTTGGGGGAAGGAGGGTGAGAGGTTGAGGGAAGGAGGGCAAGAGGTTTAGGAAGGAGGGCAAGTGGTTAGGGGAAGGAGGGCAAGTGGTTGGGGGACCAGGGCAAGAGGTTGGGGAAGGAGGGCAAGAGTTTGGAGGAGGAGGGCAAGAGGTTGGGGGAAGGAGGGAAAGAGGTTGAGAAAAGGAGGGCAAGAGACTGGGGAAGGAGGGCAAGAGGTTGCAGGAAGGAGGGCAAGAGATTGGGGAAGGAGGGCAAGAGGTTGCGGGAAGGAGGGCAAGAGATTGGGGAAGGAGGGCGAGAGGTTGTGGGAAGGAGAGCGAGTGGTTGGGGAAGGGGGGCGAGAGGTTGTGGGAAGGAGGGCAAGAGGTTGGGGGAAGGAGGGCAAGAGGTTGGGGGAAGGAAGGCAAGTGGTTGGGGGAAGGAGGGCGAGAGGTTGAGGGAAGGAGGGCAAGAGGTTTAGGAAGGAGGGCAAGTGGTTAGGGGAAGGAGGGCAAGTGGTTGGGGGACCAGGGCAAGAGGTTGGGGAAGGAGGGCAAGAGTTTGGAGGAGGAGGGCAAGAGGTTGGGGGAAGGAGGGAAAGAGGTTGGGGGACCAGGGCAAGTGGTTGGGGGAGGAGCCAAGTGGTTTGGGGGAGGTTGGGCAAGAACCACCACTGGAAAATCTCCAACTGTGTTCACCTCTTTAATCCATCTAATTTGTCTCTTCTGTTCATTTTTTGCCTGAGTTCTCTGTTAATGTATGTCAGTCCTGCATGCCTTGGTGCTTGCACCTAAAGGCATGCCTCAGGCTGCGTGTGCACTGAGTGGGCTACAGCGTGCGCGCCATGAACAAGGCGCACCTGTTTTCTATCAGTGAACTATGTTGGGCTATTTAAGGACTGTGCCGAGGGTGATGCTATGCGAAGTATTACGCTGCATCTAGTGTGCATGCCGAGCCTTGTTTCCCATTCCAGTTGATTTCCTGGTTTCTCGACTCCTGTTCTCGTCCCTAATTCTTGTCTAGCACTTAATGTTTAAATCACACTGTATGATATTGAACACTTCTGCACTTACATCTGCCTCTCTCACGTACTCTGACAGAATACTTTGCCATACTATGGATGTAGCAGATTTGTTTCAATAGGCGATTCCACGCCACTTCTGGGTTTCCCTGTCCCTGCTGCTAACTGCATATTTCTGCCGACATACCGATGCTCACACTCCTATGCCTTACGAGGGAGATTATCACCTGGTTGGATTCCGAATCCAGTGTGGGGTTCCCTATGATGACTTAGAGCCCAAGCCACCCGAACCCATCTAGATAAGCTTTGTATTGACATTCATTTTTGGAAGAGCACGCAGATGGGTAGACCATCTAATTCGGGTGGAACACCCATGCCTTGGTAACTCTCAGACTTTCTTTGCCATGCTCAAGTTTATATACGAAACTTTAGTAAAGGAGGAACCTCTTGAAAATTTTTGGGGAGGGGCAATCAGGCCAGTGGTTGACGCAGCGGAAGAGGCCGTTGCTCTAGAGCGCCTCCTAAAGACAACCACTCCTGAGGCCGACTCAGCTGAGGAGACTGTTGCCCCAGAGCTCCCCCTAGTGGCTGATATAGAGACAGCAGAAGAGGCTGTCTCATTTGAGCTGGCTCCTCAGCCAGAGCCAGCAGCTGTTCCTGTTCCCGCAGCTGTTCTTGTTCCCGCAGCTGTTCCTGTTTCCGTGCCAGCACCTGTTCCTGTTTCCATGTCAGCACTTGTTCCAGCACCAGCGCCTGCTCCCAAGCCAGAGGCAGAGCCAGAGTCAGCACCAGTGCCTGCTCCTGAGCCAGAGGCAAAGCCTGAGCCCAGTCCAGAGTCCTCTACAAAGCCTGAGCCCAGCCAAGAGCCCTCTACAACACCTGAGCCCAGTCCAGGGCCCTCTACGAAGCCTGTGCCCAGCCAAGAGCCCTCTACGAAGTCTGAACCCAGTCCAGAGCCCTCTATGATGCCTGAGCCCAGCCAAGAGCCCTCTATGAGGCCTGAACCCAGTCCAGAGCCCTCTATGACACCTGAGCCCAGTCCAGAGCCCTCTATGATGCCTGAGCCCAGCCAAGAGCCAGAGCCAGAGCCTGAGCCATCTCCAGAGCCCGAGCCAGAGCTCGAGTCCTCGTTGTCCACAGAGCCCGAGTCCTCATTGTCCACAGAGCCCGAGTCCAGCCCAGAGTCCGCATTGTCTTCGTTGTCCCGAGGTCAAGCCTACTCCCAGCCAAGAACCCAAATTGTGTCCAGAGCCTGAGCCCAAACCCCCACCGGGGCCAAGTATTATGGATTTTCATTCCGGGAGGGAGCTCTTAGAGAGGGGGTTCTGTCAGTCCTGCATGCCTTGATGCATGCACCTGAAGGCATGCCTCAGGATGCGTGCATGCCTAGTGGGCTACAGAGTGCCCACTGTGAATAAGGCACATCTGTTTTCTATCAGTGAACTATGTTGGGCTATTTAAGGACTGCGCCGAGGGTAATGCTACGCGAAGTATTACGCCACATCTACTGTGCATACCGAGCCTTGTTTTCCATTCCAGTTGATTTCCTGGTTTCTCGACTCCTGTTCTCGTTCCTAGTTCTCGTCCTCATTTTGCCTCCGATATCCTGTTCACGCCTCGATCGAACGCTTGCCTGTTATCCTGTTTATGGCCTTGCCTGCTGATTCAGACTGTTTGCTATTGTGTGTGTTTCATGCACTTTATGTTTAAATCGCACTGTATGATATTGAACACTTCTGCACTTACATCCGCCTCTTTCATGCACTCTGACAATATATACATTTCCTTCTCAATCAATTTACATTTACACCAATTTATATCCATTCAATTTATTCTATTTCTACCTTTGTTATTGTTTTTAAAATCTTTTTGACTGGCATATTTTGTTGTCTTTGATTTTCTTTTGTTTTAGATGACCTTTCACCCTGGACACAATCTGCAGTGTGTTGTTTCTATTACAATCTTACAACGCTCACTTTTAGTGAAACGACAACTGACCTTTGTTAAAGCAATAATCTATTAGGACTGAGTCCGTTACGAGTCAGCTGTGCGGCTGTAATTACCCATAATTTAGAATAATTAGCCTTGCGGCGCTCAAAGAACATCTGCAGCAGAACAGCTGTGTGGCTTAATGCGACCTATTGAATTTTTTTCTCTTGAAAAACTGACCCTTTTAACATATTGTCGTGTAGTCATGTCAGCTTAAAGGTTGTTTCAATTATTAATGTTCAGAAAACGTTATCTGCTGATTAAAGTTGAATAACATTCATTTTGTGTTATTTCTTCAGTGAGAACTGCGGGAATGAATAACGTTTACGACACTAAGAGAAAAGGTCGGCGTTAGGAGATATATTTTTATAGTGCCAATGTTTTGTAATAAAAATTAAACTCACATTGAGGCCACCTCAGGTGAATTGGATACGGATTAGTTAACATTTAATCACCTTTTATTCCCCATATTAACACGTTCTGGCTGTGGTAAATTGTTAATTACATTTTGCCCTGTTATTCCGGTGTCATTAATTCAAATCCAATTAACAATGCAGCATTCATTAGCATGTAGCAGGTAAGCAGGATTAGAGGGAGATTAATATCAGTCTCTATACTGTTCATCCAAGCAAAATCGATTAATAACTGATGTGAGAAAATTTGCTCTTGCAGGATTTCACTGTTACCCCTTTTCCACCAAATCAGTTCCAGGGCTGGTTCGGGGCCAGTGTGTGATGCAGAACGATGTGACACTCCTTTATAATATGACAGATTTATTCAGGAACTAAACAATAAACCTACAACTTCTGCTAAATACAAAGAAAAACAAATACAATCAGATCATGAAGTCTTAAATTTAAGATCACAATACACTCACCGGCCACTTTAATAGGAACTTGTTCTTGATTCTCAGATCCCTGTTCTTGGCTGCAGGAGTGGAACCCAATGTGGTCTTCTGTTGTTGCATGCTGAAATGCTTTTCTGCTCACCACGGTTGTAAAGAGTGATTATATGGTGTCAACAAGGCGTTTGTTTCCACCCACAGAACTGTCACTCACTCACTCGATGTTTTTTTTTTTTTTCGCACCATTCTGTGTAAACTCTAGAGACTGTTGTATGTGAAAACCCCAGAAGATCAGCAGTTTCTGAAATATTCAAACCTTCAGGCTCCATCTGGCTCAAACCAACACCCATGCCACAGTGAAAGAAAGTCATATTTTGAGACCACAATTTTCCCCATTCTGATGTTTGAACATTGTGAAAGTTAACTGAAGCTCTTGATTGGTATCTGCATGATTTGATGCATCGTGCTGCTCTTAAGGGATTGGCTTATTAAAGAACTGCATCAAACAACAGATGGATGGGTGTTCCTAATAAAGTGGCTGGTCCATTGAAATTATGAAATAGTCTTTATTTGCATTCATAATCGCTGGCTGTGGTACCAGGAGTATATCTAATGTAATATCAGTGCAGGACAGTCCTGCTCCCCACCAGCCAGGTCAATGGCCCCAGAATTCTGCTCAGTTGCACATGTTCTGTTTCCTGTCTACTTCCTGGCTTGCTCACTACCTCACTACCTGGTTTGCCTGATTTGCACATGGTTACTTGACAAAGTCTTGCCATTCTGTGTATTCCCTGATTGCGATTTTTGTGACTTTTTTATTTTAGGTATTTTTCTACCTACCCTGTGTCCTGATCGTTGTTTTGATGATTGATACCAATGCTGTGTCAACTATGATTTTGGGATTGTTATCCAAGAAACACTGCACATGGATCCAAACTCATCAGCAGAGTCTGGTTTGCTTTGTCCATGTTTTCAAATGTCTCTCTATTTGACTTGTCTTTTTTATTGCACTGTATGTAATAGTAGTTGGCCGATGACTGAAAATAAGAAAAAATCAAGAGACAGTGACAGACAAAGAGAGGATTAATAGTCAGAGAAACAACTATGTAGATGATACTACCACCACCATGTTTCACAGCCAGGATGGGGTTTTCAAGGTGATGCGCAGTACTTCATTTAGTTTCTGCCAAACATAGTGATTTGTGCCAAAGTCCATTTCAGTTCAAGTGGTAATAAAATGCAAAAAGGTAGTAAACGCTGCACTTTTTAGCTCATCTGTCCATAAGGCTGATGAGCTGTTGCCATGGCGTGGCATCCATCATCCACAATTCACTTAAATCGTATCTCCTCCGTCAATTCTGCACGGATATCTGTTCTGATTGTTTTGTTTGAAAGAACTCATCACTCCACACAAAACTTAGTTGTTGTTTTGTCAAATTTTTTGCTAATGAGTTACGAATAAGGCCAAAGAAACAAATTTTCCAGGCCTCTCACTAGAATTGTATCTCCACTCTCATTTCTCACCCAATTTCAGTTCTGATTGATGTTTTGGGTAGATCTTCCGTTGAGGAACAAAACTTGGTCGTTTGTTTGTTGATTTTCTTATTGTAAAAAAAATTGTTTACAACTTTGTTTATTTTCAGTTAAATAATGTCTCCTCCCTCAGTTCTCAATGGATTTCAGTTCTGATTGTTTTATTTGAAAGAACTCGACCTTCTGCACAAAACTTGGTCATTGTATTGTCAATTTCTTGCTAACAAATTAGTCATTAGGTCAACTGAACACATTTCCTCCTGACTAGAACTGTATCTCTTCTCTCACTTATCATGTGAATTCAGTTCTGATTTATGTTTTGGGTCAATCTTTCCTCGGGGAACAAAATTTAGTCCTTTGTTGATTTTCTTGTTGTAAACAGTTTGTCGTGGAGGTTGGTCCTCTCTTACATCGTCACATTTCAGTTCTGTTTGATGTTTTGGTAGTCATGGTTGTTTTGATGGCAGGCCAGATGAGCTACTCTGTCCTTGATGTTCTGGTATAACCCCCCGGTTACACAGGCCCCCTGTAAGGCCCCTAAGGGCCCTGTCATTGAGGATTATTTTTCATGGAGTTACTGAAGAATAAGCTGTGAAATTTGGCTGTGAAAATATAAAGAAAGACAAGAAGTCAAAATAATAAATAGATAAAATGTGATTAAAATAAATACTTTGTCACTATACTAATTGGCTGATGTGTGATGAGTAAATCTGATTTCAACAATTACTGTTTCATCCATTATCATGCAGTCAGATGACCACATTGTAGAACATTGAGAAGGGATTCGACTCAAACAAAGAAAATATCCCTGAGAAACACAATTCACAGTTTTTTTTGATACAGTATGATAATATTGAAGGTACGGAAAGTAGAGAGTGTCTCGCTCATTAATCCACATGTCCACAACAACACATTTCACCATGTGATTGAATTCAGATTCATTTAAAATACTGGCATCGGAGTCAGAATGATCCATGGGTTTGTTTTTATGCATGCAAAATGGTGTACAATAAGTGTTTTATTGATTACACAACAGTCAGTGTGTGCTGGGTAAATCAATGAACTGCTGACATGCTGTCAGGTTGTGGATGAGTGATTGAGTAAATATTATGCCTGGTTTCTTCACTGGTATTATTTCACCCCATAGACTGAGTGATGAAACTAATGAAAGATACTGAGATATAGATGATGTTTCTGTCCTGCAAAACACAGAGCTGAACATTTTCTCTGTAGCAGCCTAACCCTCGTTCAGGTTTTAAATATACTGCTTTGTTGTTATTTTTTAAAGTGGCATGTAATAGCAGAGTTCCATACAGTACTTAACAGAATATGGTAACACAACGACCTGATTTTTGATTGTTTTTTGTGATCAAAAACACTTGAACACAGGGAGGTGTGATCAAGCAGAGTTACCAGTAAGTTGGAAGCTGATTATATTCCTATAAGAGAGTGTCACAATGTGTGATATAATCTTTATACCACAGCAATTTGCTAACAAATATATATATATATTTTTTTTATTAGCTCATCCGGCCGACAGGTGATGAGTTTGTCATCATGTGTTGTCCGTCGTCTGTCCAGCGACGTCCACATTTCACGAAAATCACTTCTCTCTCAATACTTCACGGATTTTTATTCTTTTTGGCAGGAAGATAGGGGTACCTAGGGTGCATATAACTTCTACCCGGATTTGCTTAATTACAATTATTAATGAAGTTATGGACTAATTAAGCTTTAATGTGCAGTTCAACAAAAATCGCTTCTTCTCTGTCAATTCCTTGCCATTTTGTAATCTTTCTGGCAAATAGGTCAGCATTCCTAGGGTGTACAGTGGTGCTTGAAAGTTTGTGAACCCTTTAGAATTTTCTATATTTCTGCATAAATATGACCTAAAACATCATCAGATTTTCACACAAGTCCTAAAAGTAATTAAAGAGAACCCAGTTAAACAAATGAGACAAAAAATATTATACTTGGTCATTTATTTATTGAGGAAAATGATCCAATATTACATATCTGTGAGTAGCAAAAGTATGTGAACCTTTGCTTTCAGTATCTGGTGTGACCCCCTTGTGCACCAATAATTGCAACTAAACATTTCCAGTAACTGTTGATCAGTCCTGCACACTGGCTTGGAGGAATTTTAGCCCATTCCTCCATACAGAACAGCTTCAATTCTGGGATGTTGGTGGGTTTCCTCACATGAACTGCTCGCTTCAGGTCCTTCCACAACATTTCGATTAGATTAAGGTCAGGACTTTGAATTGGCCATTCCAAAACATTGACTTTATTCTTCTTTAACCATTCTTGGGTAAAACAAATTGTGTGCTTAGGGCCATTGTCTTGCTGCATGACCCACCCTCTCTTGAGATTCAGTTCATGGACAGATGTCCTGACATTTTCCTTTAGAATTTGCTGGTATAATTCAGAATTCATTGTTCCATCAATGAAGGCAAGCCGTCCTGGCCAAGATGCAGCAAAACAGGCCCAAACCATGATACTGCCACCACCATGTTTCACAGATGGGAGAAGGTTCTTATGCTGGAATGCAGTGTTTTCCTTTCTCCAAACATAATGCTTCTCATTTAAACCAAAGATTTCTATTTTGGTCTCATCCATCCACAAAACATTTTTTCAATAGCCTTCTGGTTTGTTCACGTGATCTTTAGCAAACTATGGTCAAGCAGCAATGTTCTTTTTGGAGAGCAGTGGCTTTCTCCTTGCAACCATGCCATGAACACAATTGTTGTTCAGTGTTCTCCTGATGGTGGACTCATGAACATGAACATTAGCCAATGTGAGAGAGTCCTTCAGTTGCTTAGAAGTTACCCTGGGGTCCTTTGTGACCTCGCCGACTATTACACGCCTTGCTCTTGGAGTGATCTTTGTTGGTCGACCACTCCTGGGGAGGGTAATAATGGTCTTGAATTTCCTCCATTTGTATACAATCTGTCTGACTGTGGATTGGTGGAGTCCAAACTCTTTAGAGATGGTTTTGCCACCTTTTCCAGCCTGATGAGCATCAACAACGCTTTTTCTGAGGTCCTCAGAAATCTCCTTTGTTCGTGCCTTGATGCACTTCCACAAACATGTTGTGAAGATCAGACTTTGATAGAGCCCTGTTCTTTAAATAAACCAGGGTGCCCACTCACACCTGATTGTCATCCCATTGATTGAAAACACCTAACTCTAATTTCACCTTCAAATTACCTGCTAATCCTAGAGGTTCACATACTTTTGCCACTCACAGATATGTAATATTGGATCAAGCTTGTATATAAATATAAATGCAATATAATGTGCAATACCTCTCCTGCTGGACTTCTTTTTTTTTTCTTCTTTTCCCATATCTTATTCTTTTTTTACATTTGATTATGTAAATACTTAATTTAATTTAATTTATCTAGAAGTTTTCTCTATTTTCTATTCTCTGTTTATCCTGTAATGATGCTGCTGGAATTTTAATTTCCCTGAGGGAACCCTCCCAAAGGGATCAATAAAATTCTATCTAATCTAATCTAATCTAATCTAATCTAATCTAATCTAATCTAATCTAATCTATATAGCTTGCAATATTTGTTGCACAAGGTGTACCACTTTAAATCATTTGTTCTGGACTAGACAAGGCTGGAGTGAGCTACACCATCATTACTGGTCTCATTTAAAGAATGTCATACTTTATATCCCTTTATAATTACATTAATCTTGTATAGCAGTTATAAAATTGATTAGATAAACACCGTACAAGGAGACTCAGTAGAGTTTATATTTCCACCAAGCCACATATTATCAACATCAAAATCAAATTACTTGACCCTAGGATAATGCTAAAGCTGTCCACCAAATTTCATCAAAATCCATTCACTACTTTTTGAGTTATGTTGGGAAAAGATAAACAAACAAAAGAAGGAAGCAAAAACATGACTTCCTCCACCAAAATTGGCAGAGATAAAGAGAAAGAAAAACACATCACAGCAAGGAAGTGAATGGGTTTTGTAAATTTCATAAAAAACAAACCATCTATTATCCAATAAAGCATTAAAGAACCACCTTTAAGAAGAGCGTACATATCTACTGGGTACCGTAGGTCTGTGGTATGAATTATGCATTCCTAAAACCGAAAACTGGATCTGGATTTGCATCAAAAGTGAATCAGTTGTTACTTAGCCCATGAGCCACCTTTTCTCCCAATTTCATCCAAATCTGTTCACTACTTTTTGAGTTACATTGAGAACAATCAAACAAATAAACAGACAAAGGTGAAAACGGTAATAAGAGCTAAGTCAATGGCTGGCTATGTTCCAGGCATTTAACTGATACTCTTATCCAGAGCGACATACAATAGACCCAGAGCAACCTGGGGAGCAGTTGGGAGTTCAGTACCTTGCTCAAGGGCACTTCAGCCATTCCTGCTGATCCAGAGAATTGAACCAACAATCTTTTGGCCCCAAAGCTGCTTCTTTAACTATTAGGCCATGGCTTCCCTCATGGCTAAATCAATCACATCTCACGAAAAGGGCTTGTGATGATCTTTACCCTCCTATAGATGACTTGCAACCACGTGATCAAAATGTGCTACATCATGAGCGTCTGCCATGATGGTGGATATACAAAGCAAGTAGGATGGCAGCCGCTGAAAGTGCGTCTGTAAACAATGCTGAATTTTCTCAGTATTACCACGACTTGAACGATCGAGCGAAGATAGACGTGTGTGTGGTTTTGACCCATACTATTTAAAAACATCAGACTTTTCTGAAGATAAGACGCTTCTACCGACCATTGAGTATGAATACAGGTCATTTCATCCAATGCCTTTTCATCCAGTAGTTAAGATATTTTGTCCAAAGCCTTTTTTATACGCACTATCAATTATTTTATATTTCAGGTATTTGTTTGTCCGATAAAAGGAGGAATTCTCAGTGGAATTTGACCGAAGCAAAACACATTTTTGTAAAGCAAATGAGTGCCATAGTACGTGTGCTTCGACACTAAAGAGCAGACTAAGGGGGGTAACCACATCAGCTCGTGCCACTTGCTGACCCTGGGATGAGTTCACTCCCTTGTCATTGCAGGCTGCTCGCTTGCATGTCTATGTTTCCGGCTGGATCATATTAAATCTTTAGGCGCCAAGCAGCGCTCTCGCGGGAGCTTCATTCGTGAACACCAGGCCGAGGCGCGGTCCTATCGACCCGAGACCATGCTCTTTCGAAGGGGGAGGCTTAGAGGGAGGTGCTTGTAAAATTTGGCTTCGCTGTGAGCTCCATTGGCTGAGTTATTTATTTTTAAAGCCGGCTGGATCATGTTAAGTTTATAGGTGCAGTGCAGCGCTCTCGTGGGGGCTTCATTCGTGAACACCGGAATACCTGAAATATAAAACAATTGATATTGCATATGGAAAAGGCTTTGGATGAAATGCCTTAACTATTGGACAAAATGGTCATTGGACAAAGTGTCCTGATCCCCTTGTTTCCTCTCCGTACTAAGCCTCAGAGTTTCCTCGCCCTCTTTCCAAATCATGGATGGAATTCTAAAAAATCGAAACATGCCACAGTCACAAGTATTGTTGTGACCGTAACCATATACAGCACAAAGATGTGGCATAGCTTAAAGAATGCTTAAAGCAGTGGAAAAACAAAGAGCTTCGCACATGTGTGACTATGTTTTGTATAGAATGTCGCTTGATCCTGCATTCATATAACCACCAACATGACTGACATGCGGGTTTCTATTATGCTTTGACTTCACTTGCAAGTCAAGGATGATAGGGGAGAAGTGACTGGTGAGTGGAGATTGGCCGAGATTAAAGGAGAACTGAAGGTAAATGATTTATTCTCAAAATTCTATTTATCTCATTTTATTAAATATAGGAATGCATTTTTGATAGCTATTTTGTCACTGCTATAGCAAGTTATGAGTGTTTGAAATATGCTATGTAATATATCAGTCCATATGTCAAAAGCAATGGCCGTAAACAAGATTCGTTGAAACCTGTGTGAGACATCATAGGACAGAAGTAAAACGTACAGCGGAAATCAAAGTGACCAACATCTGCCAACGTTGTCAAAAGACGCGCGCGCCCTCTTTCGAATGCTGATGTAATCAAGCCGGAAGTTTTGTTTGTTTTGATAGCAATCAGGAAAGTTTGAAAAAAGTAGGCAGTAATCATCATTTAAAATCGTCATTGTGCAATATTTCGTTTGGAAAACAGTTTTCAAAATGGCGGCACTGACACCCGGCTGACACTTCACGTTTCGAAGTTTCGCACAAGTCTCTTGAAGATCGCGCGGATAAGCGACACCTGCCGTGGACCAAACAAACTAAATTCAACATGGCGAAAAACCGAACAGGCCGATAAGTATAATATTTAATTGCAATTAGTTGCCAATACAAGTCACAATATAAGGTTACTAAAACCGAAAAGGTAATTGAATAGCACATTAAGAAATAAAGCAAGTTTAAAAATGACTTCAGTTCTCCTTTAAATTAGGAAGAAAATCATGGAAAAGAAAAAAGAAAGAAAGATAGGAGAAATGTTGTGTGTGTGTGTGTGTGTGTGAAAATCTGAGGTGATCATTTCTGAAGTAGTCATTTCTCAGACCATCCTCCTGTTTGGCGCCAACAAGTCACTGAGATCACATTTTCCCCATTTTGATCTGAACATTCACGCTTAACAAAGCTCCTGATCTCTATCTGTGTGATTGTGTGTCTATTCATAATGAGATCTCATCTCATTATCTCTAGCCGCTTTATCCTGTTCTACAGGGTCGCAGGCAAGCTGGAGCCTATCCCAGCTGACTACAGGCGAAAGGCGGGGTACACCCTGGACAAGTCGCCAGGTCATCACAGGGCTGACACATAGACACAGACAACCATTCACACTCACATTCACACCTACGGTCAATTTAGAGTCACCAGTTAACCTAACCTGCATGTCTTTGGACTGTGGGGGAAACCGGAGCACCCGGAGGAAACCCACGCGGACACGGGGAGAACATGCAAACTCCACACAGAAAGGCCCTCGCCGGCCCCGGGGCTCGAACCCAGGACCTTCTTGCTGTGAGGCGACAGCGCTAACCACTACACCACCGTGCCGCCTTGGTTCAAGTCATATTTATTAAATCGTAAACAACTTGTCGATCTTTCAGGCGTTAAATCTAATATTGAAAATATCACATGTGGAGTGCCGCAAGGATCAATCCTTGGGCCCTTATTGTTCTTAATGTATGTTAACGATGTGGAAATGGCTGTGAAATGTAAGTTATTGTTGTATGCTGATGATTCTGCGTTGTTAATACCTGGTCACAATCTAGTCACTTTACAAAATCAACTTGGTGAAGAATTATCATCTCTTAGTGATTGGCTAGTGGATAGTAGGTTATCTTTACATCTTGGAAAAACTGAATCTGTATTGTTTGGCTCTAAAAGTAACTTGAAGAAAAATTTGAATTTGGACATTGTGTGCAAAGGTATTGAAATCAAATAATACTCGAAAGTTAAATATTTAGGTGCAGATTTGGACCAATCCTTAGATGGAGAGGCAATGGCCAAAAAGGTACTGAGTAAGGCATATGCCAGATTAACATTTTTATGTTGAAAATCAAAATTTTTAGATTTAAGAACCAAGAAACTGTTAGCATCAACACTGGTAGAAAGTCATTATCATTATGCCTGCTCTACTCTAGTTTGACTAAGAAAACAAAAACAAAACTGCAGATTTCTCAGAATAAATTGGTTCGTTTTACTCTAAATTTACAGCCAAGAACATCAATATTTACTGAACACTTCAAAATCTTAGGGTGACTCCCTATCTGATATAGAGTAGAGCATCCATCCATCCATTATCTGTAGCCACTTATCCTGTTCTACAGGGTCGCAGGCAAGCTGGAGCCTATCCCAGCTGACTATGGGCGAAAGGCGGGGTACACCCTGGACAAGTCGCCAGGTTATCGCAGGGCTGACACAGAGACACAGACAACCATTCACACTCACATTCACACCTACGGTCAATTTAGAGTCACCAGTTAACCTAACCTGCTTGTCTTTGGGGGAAAACCAGAGCACACCCACGCAAACATGGGGAGAACATGCAAACTCCACACAGAA
The DNA here is from genome assembly GCF_027579695.1 of Neoarius graeffei. Lineage (NCBI taxonomy): Eukaryota > Metazoa > Chordata > Actinopteri > Siluriformes > Ariidae > Neoarius > Neoarius graeffei. The sequence goes on from NC_083570.1 coordinate 111,043,170, forward strand.
AGGCCCTCGCTGGCCACTGGGCTCAAACCCAAGACCTTCTTGCTGTGAGGCAACAGTGCTAACCACTACACCACCCTGCCACCTAAGAGTAGAGCAATTAAAACTAAATCATATGTACAAAGTGCTTGATGGGACATCTCCTAAGTACCTTTCTGACCAAATCCTTTCCATCTCAAGAAGACATCCTCATAATACTTGTTCTAGTCAACATTCGCTTGTCATTCCTCATTTTGGTGCTTTTGGTAAGTTTTCATTTTGTATCACTGGTGCTCAGTGATGGAATAGTCTTCCTTCTACTTTAATCAATTCTAGTCAATCTTTGTTAAATTTTAAGAAAAAAGGTAAGTCTTATATGTAGAATGTTATGACTTCTATTGAGAACAATGATTTTATTTTTTTATTAATTTTCATATATTTTTTATTAGTATTAGGTTTATACAGTGGTGCTTGAAAGTTTGTGAACCCTTTAGAATTTTCTACAGTGGTGCTTGAAAGTTTGTGAACCCTTTAGAATTTTCTATATTTGTGCATAAATATGACTTAAAACATTGTCAGATTTCCACACAAGTCCTAAAGGTAGATCAAGAGAACCCAATTAAACAAATGCGACAAAAATATTATACTTGGTCATTTATTTATTGAGAAAAATGATCCAATATTACATATCTGTGAGTGTATGTGAACCTCTAGGATTAGCAGTTAATTTGAAGGTGAAATTAGAGTCAGGTGTTTTCAATCAATGGGATGACAATCAGGTGTGAGTGGGCATCCTGTTTTATTTAAAGAACAGGGATCTATCAAAGTCTGATCTTCACAACACATGTTTGTGGAAGTGTATCATGGCATGAACAAAGGAGATTTCTGAGGACCTCAGAAAAAGCGTTGTTGATGCTCATCAGGCTGGAAAAGGTTACAAAACCATCTCTAAAGAGTTTGGACTCCACCAATCCACAGTCAGACAGATTGTGTACAAACGGAGGAAATTCAAGACCATTGTTTACCTCCCCAGGAGTGCTCGACCAACAAAGATCACTCCAAGAGCAAGGCGTGTAATAGTCGGTGAGGTCACAAAGGACCCCAGGGTAACTTCTAAACAACTGAAGGCCTCTCTCACATTGGCTAATGTTAATGTTCATGAGTCCACCATCAGGAGAACACTGAACAACAATGGTGTGCATAGCAGGGTTGCAAAGGGAAAGCCACTGCTCTCCAAAAAGAACATTGTTGCTCATCTGCAGTTTGCTAAAGCTCACATGGAAAAGCCAGAAGGCTATTGAAAAAATATTTTGTGGACGGATGAGACTAAAATAGAAATCTTTGGTTTAAATGAGAAGCATTATGTTTGGAGAAAGGAAAACACTGCATTCCAGCATAAGAACCTTATCCCATCTGTGAAACACGGTGGTGGTAGTATCATGGTTTGGGCCTTTTTTGCTGAATCTGGGCCAGAACGGCTTGCCATCATTGATGGAACAATGAATTCTGAATTATACCAGCAAATTCTAAAGGAAAATGTCAGGACATCTGTCCATGAACTGAATCTCAAGAGAAGGTGGGTCATGCAGCAAGACAATGACCCTAAGCACACAAGTCGTTCTACCAAAGAATGGTTAAAGAAGAATAAAGTTAATGTTTTGGAATGGCCAAGTCAAAGTCTTGACCTTAATCCAATCAAAATGTTGTGGAAGGACCTGAAGCGAGCAGTTCATGTGAGGAAACCCACCAACATCCCAGAGTTGAAGCTGTTCTGTATGGAGGAATGGGCTAAAATTCCTCCAAGCCGGTGTGCGGGACTGATCAACAGTTACAGGAAACATTTAGTTGCAGTTATTGCTGCACAAGGGGGTCACACCAGATACTGAAAGCAAAGGTTCACATACTTTTGCCACTCACAGATATGTAATATTTGGATCATTTTCCTCAATAAATAAATGACCAAGTATAATATTTTTGTCTCATTTGTTTAACTGGGTTCTCTTTATCTACTTTTAGGACTTGTGTGAAAATCTGATGATGTTTTAGGTCATATTTATGCAGAAATATAGAAAATTCTAAAGGGTTCACAAACTTTCAAGCACCACTGTATATTTCTGCATAAATATGACCTAAAGCACCATCAGATTTTCACACAAGTCCTAAAAGTAGATAAAGAGAACCCAGTTAAACAAATGATACAAAAATATTATACTTGGTCATTTATTTATTGAGAAAAATGATCTAATATTACATATTTGTAAGTGGCAAAAGTATGTGAACCTCTAGGATTAGCAGTTAATTTGAAGGTGAAATTAGAGTCAGGTGTTTGCAATCAATGGGATGACAATCAGGTGTGAGTGGGCACCCTGTTTTATTTAAAGAACAGGGATCTATCAAAGTCTGATCTTCACAACACATGTTTGTGAAAGTGTATCATGGCATGAACAAAGGAGGTTTCTGAGGACCTCAGAAAAAGCGTTGTTGATGCTCATCAGGCTGGAAAAGGTTACAAAACCATCTCTAAAGAGTTTGGACTCCACCAATCCACAGTCAGACAGATTGTGTACAAATGAAGGAAATTCAAGACCATTGTTACCCTCCCCAGGAGTGGTCGACCAACAAAGATCACTCCAAGAGCAAGCCGTGTTATAGTCAGTGAGGTCACAAAGGACCCCATGGTAACTTCTAAGCAACTGAAGGCCTCTCTCACATTGGCTAATGTTAATCTTCATGAGTCCACCATCAGGAGAACACTGAACAACAATGGTGTGCATGGCCAGGTTGCAAGGAGAAAGCCACTGCTCTACAAAAAGAACATTGCTGCTCATCTGCAGTTTGCTAAAGATCACGTAGACAAGCTAGAAGTCTATTGGAAAGATGTTTTGTGGATGGATGAGACCAAAATAGAACTTTTTGGTTTAAATGAGAAGCGTTATGTTTGGAGAAAGGAAAACACTGCATTCCAGCAGAAGAATCTTATCAAATCTGTGAAACATGGTGGTGGTAGTATCATGGTTTGGGCCTGTTTTGCTGCATCTGGGCCAGGACGGCTTGCCATCATTGATGGAACAATGAATTCTGAATTATACCAGCAAATTCTAAAGGAAAATGTCGGGACATCTGTCCATGAACTGAATCTCAATTGAAGGTGGGTCAGGCAGCAAGACAACGTCCCTAAGCACACAAGTCGTTCCACCAAAGAATGGTTAAAGAAGAATAAAGTTAATGTTTTGGAATGGTCAAGTCAAAGTCCTGACCTTAATCCAATGGAAACATTGTGGAAGGACCTGAAGCGAGCAGTTCATGTGAGGAAACCCACCAACATCCCAGATTTGAAGCTGCAGGACTGATCAACAGTTACCGGAAATGTTTAGTTGCAGTTATTGCTGCACAAGGGGGTCACACCAGATACTGAAAGCAAAGTTTCACATACTTTTGCCACTCACAGATATGTAATATCGGATCATTTTCCTCAATAAATAAATGACCGAGTATAATATTTTTGTCTGATTTGTTTAACTGGGTTCTCTTTATCTACTTTTAGGACTTGTGTGAAAATCTGATAATGTTTTCGGTCCTATTTATGCAGAAATATAGAAAATTCTAAAGGGCTCACAAACTTTCAAGCACCACTGTATCTCTCTTTCATGTCACATCTTGTATTATTTGTCTCATCTCATCATCTCTCGCCACTTTATCCTGTTCTACAGGGTCGCAGGCAAGCTGGAGCCTATCCCAGCTGACTACGGGTGAAAGGCGGGGTACACCCTGGACAAGTCGCCAGGTCATCACAGGGCTGACACATAAACACAGACAACCATTCACACCTACGGTCAATTTAGAGTCACCAGTTAACCTAACCTGCATGTCTTTGGACTGTGGGGGAAACCAGAGCAAACCCACGCGGACAACATGCAAACTCCGCATAGAAAGGCCCTCACCGGCCACAGGGCTCGAACCCGGACCTTCTTGCTGTGAGGCAACAGCGCTAACCACTACACCACCGTGCCGCCTGTATTATTTGTTTTGGGTTTTTTGTGTTCTCCCTGGCAGTATTTTGTATTTTATATATTTGTTTTATACTCATGTTTTATTTCAGATAATTTTGTTATGTTTATCATTTTTATGTAGAGTAGAGTGGGGGAAAAAGCCCCCGTAGGGTAATACGCCCCCGGCCTGTTTTACCCAAAATAACCACCAGATGGCGCAAAGTTACATTTCTATTGTTGCTATGGACTGGCTTGACAACGGGGATATATAAATATCCACTGTGGATCGCATATCAGCAACGCAGCGGAGAGAAATCAAATTTCATGGTAAGTGATATAATTTTCAGATATCAGTAAAACTGTATTTAGATAGCTGCTATTTCGTCAGATATCACAGCTGTGTATGTGGTATGAGTAGACAAGTCAGTACATTAAGAAAAAATACATTAGGTATAAAAAGTTGAATCACATTTTGAAAGTAAGACCCTTTTTTGTAAAAGTGTAGTCTGTGGGGTAAAACGCCCCCTTAATGGCGGGGTAAATGGCCCCCAGGGGGCATCGTTTCCTTTTATCATAATTACTGTATTTCATACATTTCTGAATAGCAGATACATAGTTTTTAATAACATCCCGCTTACCTAGTTGAGTAAAGCAAGTAATTTGAACTTAATATTAAAAATAATCGAAATAAAAAAAAACTGAAATTAAAATGCGAAATATAATAAAATAATGCATCTATTCATTAATTCAGGGATATTTTCTTGTTTCTTTCACATTATAGGCTTAAGTAAACACTTTTGCTATCCAAACAGCTTTTTTTGAGTGAGGGGGTTTATTGCCCCACCTCAGGGGGCCTTTTACCCCACTGGGGGGGGGGGGCCCTTGGCACAATGTTTGTTTTTGTTAAAAAAAAAATTAAGTATTAACTTTAGGCAAACTTTAGGTGGCATTATTGCTCATGTCACTGTTGTCAAAACTATGATTAAAACTAAACACATGGTTCATTTCAACTTGGAGAAAAACTGAATTTTCCTTAAGGGGGGCTTTTTCCCCCACTCTACTCTACTGTATTATTGCCAAATAAATCAAATCAAATCAAATCAAACTGTATGCCTTGCTCTGCTGACACATGTTTGAAACTGACTGGATAACTGAATGAATGAATTAATGAACAGGTGTGCGGGTGTTTCTAATAAATTGGCCAGTGTGTGTCAGAATAAAGAATCTTGAACGCCTCATCGATCAGCGTTTGATCAAACCGACCAATCACAGGCGCGCTGATGACGTCAGGGCGTCACGGTGGAGAGGAGAGGGGAGGGGAGGGGGAGAAGAAGAGAGGAATTGTTGGCGTGCTGGGTGGGTGTGGGTGTGGGCGTGGCCAGGAAGCCAGCGGGCGGGCGCTATTGGCTGAGCGCAGAGATCTTGAGGCCCACGCGTCCGTCCCACCGGAGCGGAGCGGCTCTTTCCTCGGTGTCAGTGATTCTGCAGGAGCGGTGAGGACACAGGAGGCGCTTGGAAAGGTGAGACAGGCTTTTCTTTAGGATTTAATAATAATAATAATAACAATAATAATAATAATAATAATAATAAATGGTTGTATATTGTATAGGGCATAGAAATAAAGAAAGGCATGCAGGATGCATAGTGACAGTTTATTTATTTGGTATATTTGTATAAATTGCCTGTATAATTAAGAAATCAGTCAGCTGAGGTTGTGTTTGTGTTTTTATTTATGTATTTATTTCAGTCGTGACCTACAGACTGGCTATAGATTCAAGATGGGGGAAAAAAATGATGGAAGATACCATTTTTGCTGCCTGTATGAACAGCATCCAATCCCAATCCCAGTCTCTTTCATCATTAAATGCACTAGTACACTCAGTTAAACAGCTTTCTATTACAGGCTTTTATAACCTACAGGATCATGGAGTATAATGTATTATATGTATTATCTAGTTGCCATTTCCACACCTGACAGGGATCTCAGGTATCCTCAGGTTGTTATAATGCAACCATGAGAAGTTTCCTGAATGCATTTATTCTTTGTAGATGTGTTAGACAGAGTGCCTGAGAGAGAGAGAAATCTTTATATATATATATATATAGGTCTGTCCATTTCTCTAAGGTCCTTTTGTCCTCCATCAGCGAGGATATCATGATCACGTCGAGTAATAATTAATGAGCAGGTGTTAGTTAACCGTTTAAAGGACACCATGTTCCCTTTCGACCTGTGCTTGCTGAGTTTAAAAAGAGAGAGAGAAGGCAAATAATAATAATATCCTGCAGTTTTTAAGAAAACCAGAAATGAAGGTGGTCCTGAAGTGGTCCACAGAAGCTGTGCAGCCATGACACCCGTTGCAGTGAATGCAAAGCCCTGTAATGTATGCTAGTATCGTATTTTACTTTTAAATGCATCCTTTTTGCAATGCAATACCATGTAGCACATTAGAGAGATATCACACACTTCCTTTGCCATTCAGTGTGATTCGCTGATTATGTAATGTAATGTAAAATGTTCAGATGTTAATGTAATGTGAGTCTTGTCATTCTCAAGTGTAATTAAATGCAGTACATATTTAATGCACTGTTGCCTTGTAATCAGCAGGCAGTGTTTTACTGGGCGTTCTGTGCTTAGCACTTCTTCATTCACACTGTCACATTCTGCTATTTCATGCTGTAATCTCAGCTGATCAAGTGTGAGTGAGTGAGAGAGAGAGAGAGAGAGAGAGAGAGAGAGTCCTGAGAGTCCACATACATATATGCTGCTATGCAACTGGCTATAATATGGCACTTTAGATATTCATGCATTACATGCGACTGTTTTATTTTATTTATTTATTTATTTTTATTTTTTTATTTTTTTTTGGGGGGGGGTTAATATGCACCTGTATGCAATAAGCTATAATATTTATGATATCCATGTTTTGCATGCTACAGCTTAATGCAGAGTGATGCATTAGAGGATAGAAAGACTATCTATATCCTATAATATTAATAATAATAATGCATTAGTCATGGCTTAATTCTGACTTAATTCTTCACACATAACACTCCATCATTATTCTGTATGATGCAATGCAATTCAGTGCACGAATACACGTCAGGTATTCTGCCATTCTCTCTCTCTCTCTCTCTCTCTCTCTCTCTCTCTTTCTCTAACCATGCTCTCGTGCTCATTCCACAGACAGAGGGGCCAAAATGGACGTTTTCATGAAGGGGCTTTCTAAAGCTAAAGAAGGCATGGCGGTGGCCGCGGAAAAAACCAAGGAAGGCGTGGCGGTGGCAGCGGAGAAGACCAAGGAAGGCGTCATGTTCGTGGGTAAGAGACGACAACGACGCACGCACACACGCACGCGCACGCTCTCTTTCGTCTCATCTCCACTCACGAGGGTGCGTAGGAGGAGATCTTTGAAAGCTATAGGCTGGGAGAGAGCGCATGCGAGGGTGTGTGTGTGAGGGGGCCTGTGTGTGTGTGTTTGTGTTAGGGGGTGTTTGTGCGTCTGGAGAAGCGTCAGGGCCACAAAGACCAAATTGCAGACTGATTTATTTTGCATAATGGAAATATTCATTCTGTTCACGCACTGTCTCGTGCACACTGCTTTAGGGCGGGGTTTAGTGTGAGTAATGTGTGTGTGTGTGTGTTTAGTATTACAATATACTCTATTAAATAGTACATAATTCCAGCCATTTTGTATTTGTCATGATAGGTTACTACTAGTAATAATATTATACACAGGCTTACAGGGTGACTGTAAGTCCAACATCTTAGGAGGAAACCTCATGATGGTTTGAGGGACTTGGGACGAGTTTTCATCTTCTGTAGATTGTGTGAAATTCTTTACAGGTCACATCACATTCATAATACATTAGAGAGTATTTACTATACCCTCTGACCACAACATTAGTTTCTCAGCTTGGAGCATATTCTGGCCTTCAGACTTCACTTTTTCTGTCATAGGAGATATGAGGCACTGAGGGGAGACATGGGACATTATGTTGGGAGACTTGGGATACAGTGAGGAGACATGGAACAAAAATAAAATACCTAGCTTAATCCTCCATGCTTAATTATTATTATCTTGTAAACTTCTACCATATGAACTGTATGAACACACAGTGCTGGTATAGCAATAGAAAAATGCCAGTTTACCCAAAACCTGACTCAACAAAATGGATCCATTCTCAAGCAGGAATGAAATAAGCTTCATCCTCACACAGGGACATACTTACAGTATCAATCCATCCATTATCTGTAGCTGCTTATCCTGTTCTACAGGGTCGCAGGAGCCTATCCCAACTGACGATGGGTGAGAGGCGGGGTACACCCTGGACAAGTCACCAGATCATCGCAGGGCTGACACAGAGACAAGCAACCATTCACACACCTACGGTTAATTTAGAGCCACCAGTTATCCTAACCTGCATGTCTTTGGACTGTAGGGGAAACTGGAGCACCCAGAGGAAACCCATGCAGACACGGGGAGAACATGCAAACTCCACACAGAAAGGCCTTCGTTGGCCGCTGGGCTCGAACCCAGGACCTTCTTGCTGTGAGGCAACAGTGCTAACCATTACACCACCATGCCGCCCAGGACATACTCATATTTTTAACAATAAAACAAAGCAAAACAATTTTATATTTGTAAACCACAAGAAAAAACAAACTGTAACACGATGAACTGTCCCAACTCTCCCCATCTGGACATTTTTGAAAAAAAAAATTCCTTGAGTCCCCCCCCCGAATTTAAGTTTAATAAATAATACTATATCCGGTCACTCTAGGCGACATACTTTAATTCATAACAAGTCCCCAGTTAACCAGCATACATTACACCACAGAATGGAGGCAGAGGCGAAGTAGAAGATACATACTTTGAAGTTTTAGTTGATAAAATATCTCACTGCACAAACCTTACTGCAGTGTCCAGCTTCATCTCCAAATGAAATAGGTTGCTCTCAGGAGTAACATTGAACTTCTGATGTCATCTAAAACCTGATTGGTTGGAATTAATTTACAGGAATACAAACTGTCCCAAGTCTCCCTGCTCTCCCCTACAAGCCTGGATGTGTTTTCAGAAAAGAGAAGTTAGGCTTATTTCATGACCCCAGTATGTCTAATATACAGTATAACATTTAATATGTTGAGAAAAGCACAAACTAATTTCAAAATGTTTAAAATGTTTATTATTATGTATTGATCTTATTGAAACAGTATAGTGGTGGAGCATAGTGGGTGTGTGGTTAAATCATGTTGGTACAGAGCGTGGCACACAGAGCATTCGAGTGATGCATTGTATGATTGTGACACAATGTTGATTCTGTATTCATCGTACAGAAGGTGCATGTGAACGATGATGGATATAACTCACCACCAGCTACGCTACAATTATAGAGCCAACACAGCTGGCGTTCAGATTTGTTCTATATCCATGCTGAAATGTTTGAGAGTATGATGCCTCCTGGGGACTGGTAGGCTAATAGTTGAATCAATTCATAACAGTTAAACTGAGTATTTTCTGTCATTGTAGCCTACACTTTGAGAATTGTAATGTGTGTGTTTGATTTGAATAATAAGTCATTAACATTCTGATGTAGAAATTTCAATCAAAATGTCTGTCTGGTTTAAACAAATCGCACTCTGGTTACATTTAATATTCTGGAACATCCATGAAACACATTACCTCCAGGTATCTCTTACTATAGTAACAATAATGTGTTTGAATGAGTTATCGTTAGAGCAAGTTAATTTAAAAAGTGTAACCAGTTGGATTCAAGTGTTATGGCATAAAGCATCTTGAACTATTTGTTCTTGAACACAAATTTGCATTTATGCTTACTTTAAAAGTATTTTCGATACAAAGTGTCTCACCTGGATGTAAAAGTTTTAAATTGTCATTATCTAGACTGGTAAAGTGTAACATTAGCAACATTACTGTTCCATATTGCCTTACGACTGTTCACTACGGCATATACTCACACATCGAGTACAGTTATAAGAGAAATCATGTTATATTAGAATATAGTGTGTATTGTGTCTGTTGTGATGTAGTGAGAGCAGGAAAGACACACACACAGAAAGAGAGAGAGAGAGAATGCTCTTTATTTTATCTATAATAATAATAATAATAATAATAATAATAATAATAATAATAATATCATCTTTAAGACAGTATTGTGAAAAATATATTATTATTATTATTATTATTATTATTAGTAGTAGTAGTAGTAGTAGTAGTAGCAGTAGTAGAATATTTTAATTCATTTATCTATTTATTTGTTTATATATTATTATTATTATTATTATTATCAGCTAATCTTTCATTTATTACAGCTTACAATTTGGTTAATAGTAAACTCTTAATTTTAATTGAATATTAAAATTAAAAACCGAGAGAGATAATGCTCTTTATTTTATTTATTTATAATAATAATAATAATAATAATATATTTTATTAAGACAGTATTGTCAAATATTTATGATTATTATTTTTTTTTATTCAGTTATCTATTTGTTTATTATTTTTATTTTATATATATATATATATATATATATATATATATATATATATATATATATATATATATAAGCATTATTATTATTATTATTACAGCTTACAATTTCATTAATAATACACTCTTACTTTTAAATGAATAATACGATTAAAAACTGAGAGAGAGAGAGAGAGAGAGGTGTAGTTTCTTGGACATGCTCCAGCTTCTCTCTGATCTCCTGCCCGAGGGTTGGACAGAAGCCACGCCGGCCACATGTCACACTATTCCATGATCTCACAGCATAGCATTCTTTTTCAGCACACACACAAACACACACACACACTGCGTGTGATGGTCTGATGCAACACAATGCACAGCAACGTGTGTGTGTGTGTGTGTGTGTGTGTGTGTGTGTGTGTGTGTGTGTGTGTGTGTGTGTGTGTACTACCTGAGAATCAACACTGTGCTCTTTAGGACAATAGGAAGCTATTGTATGACTGAATACTGTATGATGACCAGTTATTGACATGTGGTCTGAATCTGCCCCGGTGTGCATGTGTGCATGTGCGTGTGTATAAGACCATGTGTTTACTTGCCCCAATGACACATGGCTCAGCATGCGAAGCAGAGTGTAAATTAGTATAAGCTGACCCACTTCCTGCTTTCTCACAGTTGAGCTGTGTTTGGATGTACAGCTCTGAAAATGCAGACATACAAGGGCAAGAGAACAAAGCTGTACAGAGAAGAAAGAAGCAGGAAAATCAGCCATACTTCAGTGGGTGAAGTCAGAGAGCAAGTGCAGGTGCCCTGAATCCTACACAGCTCAAGAGAAGATACAGTATATTACATGAGACCCTAAATGCCTTGCAAGATGGGATGTAAAGTAATGGATGAAGTCCAACCTTTAAAACTCAACAAATTATTGGTACATGGTACACTCTGAGCAAAAGGGCTTCATCAAGGGTGAATTGGATAATTAAGGATTCTTAGCCTCCTGAATGGGTTCTACTTGGAATGGTCCATCCAGAAAGACAACCAAAGAACCCTGAAAGGAAAACTCCAGGATTTTTAACCTGGGCCCTATTTCTCCATCTCTTTGGGTCCAGATGTTTACTAGAGACAATAACGATTAAACTCGGTCCAGCATTGAGATACAACCCCATAACCAGCAACTGCAAAATGGCTATACAGTGTAATCCTATGGGGCAAAGATCTGCATCAAAAGAGACTACTTGTTTTCATCAATAACAGGCTGATAATGTTATTGTCCAAAAACAGCCCTATGCGATAATCGACTACAGGCACTGAATGGATCATTACATCAGAGACCAGAAGAAGAGAAAGGTAAAACAATGGTTACAACAACCATTGCCATTATTTGGACCCAAAGAGATGGAGAAATAGGGCCCAGGTTAAAAAATCCTGGAGTTTTCCTTTGGTTGTCTTTCCAGGTGGACCATTCCAAGTAGAACCCTTTGACGAAGCTAAGAATCCTTAGATATTCAGTTCACCTGTGAGGAAGCCCTTTTGCCCAAAGTGTACCAAGTACCAATAATTTGTTGAGTTCATACCACACATTCACCCATTAAGTCCAAAGTTTCTGTCAATATTCACATACACTTTCAGAAAATAAAGTACATTGTTGTACCTTTAGTGGTACAATGGCTTGTCACTGGATCAGTACCCTCTAAGGTACTTATTTGTACCCTTTATATACTGCTGGGGAACATACAGTGGCATGCAAAAGTTTGGGCACCCTTACTGAAAATGTCTCTTACTGTGAATAGTTAAGTGAGCAGAAGATGAACTGATCACCAAAAGGCATAAGGGTAAAGACGACACATTTCTTTTCAGCGTTTTCTGCAAGATTTGTGTATTAGTTTTGTTTTGTACAATTGGAGAGTGAAAAAAGAAAAGGAACACCATGCGAAAGTTTGGGCACCCCAATACATTTGAGTTCTCAAGTAACTTTTACCAAGGTTCCAGACCTTAATGAGCTTATTGAGCTGTGGCTTGTTCAAATTCTTCATTAGGAAAGGTCAAATGATGCAGATTTCAAAGCTGTATAAATTCTCTGACTCCTCAAACTTGTCCCTAAAATCAACAGCCATGGGCTCCTCTAAGCAACTCCCTCGCATTCTGAATAATAAAATAATTGATGCTCACGAAGCAGGAGAAGGCTACAAGAACGTAGCAAAGTGTTTTCAGGTAGCTGTTTCCTCAGATCGTAATGTTATTAAGAAATGGCAGTTAACAGAAACAGTAGAGATCAAGGTGAGGTCTGGAAGATGAAGAAAACTTTCTGAAAGAACTGCTCATTGGATTGCTAGAAAGGCAAATAAAAACCCCTGTTTGACTGCAAAAGACCTTCAGTAGGATTTAGCAGACCCTGGAGTGGTGGTGCACTGTTCTACTATGCAGCGACACCTGAACAAATATGACCTTCATGGAAGAGTCATCAGAAGAAAACCTTTCCTGCGTCCTAGCCACAAAATTCAGCGTCTGAAGTTTGCAAATGAACATCTAAATAAGCCTGATGCATTTTGGAAACGGGTCCTGTGGACTGATGAAATCAAAATAGAACTTTTTGGCCACAATGTGCAAAGGTATGTTTGGAGAAAAAAGGTGCCAAATTCCAGGAAAAGAACACCTCTCCAACTCTGAATCATGGGTGTGGATCCATCATGCTTTGAGGTTGTGTTGCAGCCAGTGGCACAGGGCACATTTCATTGGTCGAGGGAAGCATTGATTCGAATAAATACCAGCAAATTCTGGAAGCAAACATCACACCATCTGTGAAAAAGTTGAAGTTAAAAAGAGGATGGGGCCTACAATAAGATGATGACCCAAAACACACCTCAAAATCTACAATGGAACAGCTCAAGAGGCCCAAGCTGAAGGTTTTGCCCTGGCCCTCACAGTCCCCTGACCTAAACATCATTGAAAATCTGTGGATAGATCTCAAAAGAGCAGTGCATGCAAGACAGCCCAAGAAACTTGTAGAACTGGAAGCCTTTTACAAGGACGAATGTGTGAAAATCCTCCAGGTAAGAACTGAAAGATTATTAGCTGGCTACAAAAAGTGTTTACAAGCTGTGATACTTGCCAAAGGGGGTGTTACTTGGTACTAATCATGCAGGGTGCCCAAACTTTTGCTTTGGGCCCTTTTCCTTTTTTGTGATTTTGAAAATGTAAAAGATGAAAATAAAAAGTTGTTTTTGCTTAAAATATAAAGGGAATGAGTCATCTTTAACTTTATGCCTTTTGGAGATCATTTCATCTTCAACTTGTTTAACTGTTCACAGTAACAGCAATTTTGACCAGCGGTGCCCAAACTTTTGCATACCACTGTATATGAATCTTTTTGGCCCTGAAAAGGTACACCTAGTTACCTTGAAGTCCAATAATGAGCCCTGGAAGGTACATTAGTGTAGGTTGTACCTTGAGGGAAAGAAATGGACTCCTACTGTACCCCTGTTTCTGACAGTGTAGGGAAAGTTCCTTATTTTCAGAATCTGCTTACCCACCTAAGTTTTTGGGTGCAGTAAATATGCAAACGAAGCCATGGTAGCTGCAATGGTAGAGATGAAAGACACCAGTAAATCTAATGGTGGCAGCAATGTATAGTGACGTATGGCCTTACGGCAGTGTTTACAGTTTTCACGGCTGCACTACGGCACAGCCACGGCAAGACAAAATAAACCATGCTCCCTAGGGAAACTTTTCATTTTTTCTAGAATGTTGTTTTCTGAACATTTTGAGCTTGATGGTTGCCATGGAATGCAAAGGTAACCCCCGGCATCCTACATAAGCCTCACGTATGCCTCAGGGATGCTCATGGATGCCTTCACAGTTGCAATGGATGAAATCATCATGAATTTCATTGTTTTCAACCTGACAAAACTTTGCGGGGATGGAAGCCATGCCCTCTCGGTTGTCAAGGTAGCTCCCCGGCTCTCACATATTCCGACAGAAGGGCCCAGAAAGTGTGCCAGTTGACCTCCAGAAGGCTCAAACTTGTCTACCATGAAGTGATTCTGGCTGTGTGAGACCTTAGTGTTAAACACAAACACTTCCCTTTAAACCTGAAAAAAATCAGGGCATAGAAAATATGGACTGGAACTCGAACTTTTTTTTTTCAAATGTTGATTTCAAATGATCTATGAAAACAAGAAACAATTTTAAAATGAAAAATAAAAATGCTAATACAATGAGATGTGAATGAGAAGATGGAAAGCATTGAAATAAACCTAAAAGATGTCCAGTATATTAGCAATATATTTCTGCATAATAATGTGGCAACTCTGTGCATGCATTAAGTGTTGGAGTGAGTGCTCGCTCTCAAGAGCGTCATTAACACCGGTCTATTTCCCCCTGTAGTGCGTGACATATGGGTACAGCCCGGTTATCATCAGTGCCAGGTCATGTAGATTGTGTTTTGTTTTAAAAAGATTTTTGTTTCCAGAGTGTACAGGTTTTTTAACAGCAACATCTAGACCTAGACGACCATCCTTAAATACACCCACTTACCTTTAAACCTGAAAAAAAAAAATCAGGGGATAGAAAATGTGGGCTATTAGCAGTCCTTGGAAAGGGCCCCAAGAACCCTGAGTTATCTAATACCCCTTTTTGACCAACAACGAACGGGTTCTTGAACCGGTTCCGTTCAGGATTCCTTGAACCTCGGGGCCAGCTAGTGAACCAGTTTTGATCAGAACCATTGTAATCAAGGATGTGTCCTGAATGGAAGGTGTGGCACAATTCACAACAGGAGTAAACATTCGTAGCAAGACAGTGGCGCTCATTGATTACCTCCGAGCTTTTGTTCTGTTTTTGCAGATATTTGTTTGCGATCCATTTTTTTTCTGAAGTTGTATCCTTTTCCATTGTGCCCTCCATTGCTGTGCTCTGCTTCCTCCCCAAACTAATGACACGCCCTCTAATGTCATCATGGTTCACACCGGAAAAAACAGCTTTATTTTGCTTCTTGCTGGGAACCAACTTTTCATGTTCCAAACCAATTTATTTTTGGTTGAAATGCTCCAAACGGTTCAAAATTTGGTGTGCAAATTTGAACGGGTCCTGGTCCCTGTTGGTGGAAAAGGGGTACAAATTAACCCCTAAAGAACCCTTGAAGAACCTTTTTTCTAAACATGTACCAAGAACCAATACAGTGTAGCTAAACTGGAAATGCCTTAAAGGTTCTAGGTTTTAGGAATATGCAGTTTGTATCATACACCTACCCAGTTAATACGTACACTCTTCTTGAAGGTGGTTCTTTAAGGCTTTATTGGATAATAGAGGGTTTGTTTTTTACGGCATTTTTGAAATCCTTTCATTTCCTTGCCGTGATTTGTTTTTCTTTCTGTTTACCTCCGCCAACTGTGTTGGAGGAGGTTATGTTTTTGCCTCGGTTTCTTAGTTTGTTGCTTTGTGAAAATTGGAGATTTTTGCAAGTATGTTGATCTGTCCATTTGTCCGTTTGTTTGTTGGTGCTCTAGCGTCATCATTTCTTGACCAATCTTCACCAAAATGCACTAGGGTCACACAAAGACATCATTAGTTTTTAGTGGGTCAAAGTCAAAGGTCAAAGTCACCAAGGTCAAATCTTGTAAAAACACCTAATCAGCCATAACTTCCATTTCTTTGTGATTTTCGCAAGTATCGTGCTCTGCACGACTTTTCATTTGTTTGTTTGCCTGTTCCCAATGTAACTCAAAAAGTAGTGAATGGATTTGGATGAAATTTGGTGGAAAGGTGACCCATAGGCCAAGAAACAACTGATTAGATTTTGATGCAAATCCACATATGTATGAGGATCTAGTGGCCAGATATGTATGCAGTTCCAGATTTTTTTTTTAATCTGTTCCCAATGTAACTCAAAAAATAGTGAACAGATTTGGATGAAATTTGGTGGACAGCTTTAGTGTTCTAGGTTCAAGTTATTTGATTTTGATGTTGATAATATGTAGCTATGGTGGAGGTATGCACTCTATTCTCCCGAGTTCCCTTCTCATTTATTTTTTGCTGTCATAAATTATCTGACAACATACAGTATATTATATTCAGAGGTACTATCACAGCATGATATACATTATTCACAATGTGGGGGGAAAAACAGAACAGTGTTTCTAACTATATACGGTAACATTCACATAATGGAGCTAGAAAAGGTCTTCCTTTTTATCCAGGATATCAGATCTACTTTCTATTCCCTGGCCCTAAAAAGAGAATGATTCTCACAAAGCACAATCGAAACTGATTACAGAAAAGGCATATGGCAGACCTTTAAAGTTTTCCCACAGGGACGTCTGGTAGAAATGTGCTGGCAGAGTAAAGCCTTCCTGGTTTTCAAAGATAAAATATGGGTAATAAATTTCATTTTTAGACTTCCACATGAGAGTATCTGCTGTTAATAAATGTCTTCAATTTCTTAAAGAGGATTATTTTTGACTTTACTTTGGAACTGAGCACAACAGCAGCACCACCTAAAGTTGTACATAATGCAAAGAATGGTGTGAAGAAGTGAGAAATGAGGCTGGGGCTGATTTCTTTCCAGCCTAGACTGTAGATTCATGCAGCATGTTTCTGCAGTGACTGTCGTATACAGAGTATAATAGATCTGATCTCCATGTGGGTTAACATGAAATAACATTGCAGGTGTAATGAACATGAATGAGGTGGATTGTTTGCACCTTTAACTTTGGAGGAGAAACTGAAAGTAGATATAATTCGTTTCTCAACACTATTAGTTTTCTTGTCGAGCGACTGACAGGTTAAATTTAATTTCACCGCTGTTCCTTACAAAGGAGCAAACCAAAGAACATTTAAGAGCTTTAGATCTAATATTGTGACAGACTAACCCCAGGATCAGGTAAAAAAAAATGTTCATGGCCTTAAATTTAATTGTGAGAGAAATCAGACAAAATTAGATCAGTTGAACTCTGACATTTTTTCGATTTTTGTGTCGACTGTCGAATCTGATTATGCTGGAAATCTGCAGACAAGGACGGACCAGTACAGACTGAGCATGACTGTGTATCGAGGTTACAATCTGGAGAAAAAACTTGTGTAACCTCATCTTAAGTGAGGATGAGGTTTAAGATCGGGGTTCAGTTTACCATTATAAACAGCAAACTTTTTCATTCTCCTTGGTGTTACAGAGAAAGAAACAATAACACAAAAGCAGGATGAGAGAAAAGGTATATTCGTCTTTTGTATCACTGATCTATTCACGCATGTCAACCACAGATTACATCCCTGTGACTCAAAACTCTCCGAGATCGATGCAGAGTCATGATGTTTTCTGCGCGTCACCATCTTGGTGTGACACAGTTCCATAATTATGCTAATTAGTTAAAGCTCCTCGCTGTTTCCATAGGGCCTTACTGTTTACCTCAAGAGGGAGGAAAGCACTCCCAAAACGGAGGAAAGCAACCAAATCAAAATGATCGCATCTCGTCTGCATGATATTGTTCTTGTGAGACAGAGGAAAATGCCATGCACAATTAAAAAATAAATAAATAAAAATTCAGATGACTTTGCAGTCAGCACCTTTAACCTCTTTGTAGAGGAAACCAGGGTTTAAAATATTTGCGGTATTAAGCAGAACTCCTAATGCTCCGTCTTTTAAAGAGCTATAAAATGCATGAAAGCATCCATTATCCAGTGGGCATCCATTGGGTGTGTTGGGATGATAAAATTATTTTTATTTATGGTTATTTTTGTCATGTAGAGTGGGGGGAAAAGCCCCCCTTAAGGAAAATTCAGTTTTTCTCCAAGTTGAAATGAACCATGTGTTTAGTTTTAATCATAGTTTTTGACAACAGTGACATGAACAATAATGCCACCTAAAGTTTGCCTAAAGTTAATACTTATTTTTTTTTAACAAAAACAAACATTGTGCCAAGGGGGCCTTTTACACCCCCCCCCCCCCCCCCCAGTGGGGTAAAAGGCCCCCAGAGGTGGGGCAATAGGCCCCCTCATTCAAAAAAAGCTGTTTGGATAGCAAAATTGTTTACTTAAGCCTATAATGTGAAAGAAACAAGAAAATATCCCTGAATTAATGAATAGATGCATTATTTTATTATATTTCGCATTTTAATTTAAATTTTTTTTTATTTCAATTATTTTTAATATTAAGTTCAAATTACTTGCTTTACTCAACCAGGTAAGCGAGATGTTATTAAAAACTATGTATCTGCTATTCAGAAATGTATGAAATACAGTAATTATGATAAAAGGAAACGATGCCCCCTGGGGGCCATTTACCCCACCATTAAGGGGGTGTTTTACCCCACAGACTACACTTTTACAAAAAAGGGTCTTACTTTCAAAATGTGATTCAACTTTTTATACCTAATGTATTTTTTTTTAATGTACTGACTTGTCTACTCATACCACATACACAGCTGTGATATCTGACGAAATAGCAGCTATCTAAATACAGTTTTACTGATATCTGAAAATTATATCACTTACCATGAAATTTGATTTCTCTCCGCTGCGTTGCTGATATGCGATCCACAGTGGATATTTATATATCCCCGTTGTCAAGCCAGTCCATAGCAACAATAGAAATGTAACTTTGCGCCATCTGGTGGTTATTTTGGGTAAAACAGGCCGGGGGCGTATTACCCCACGGGGGCGTATTACCCCACTCTACTCTATAGTTTTTGAAAGAATACACCTACAGAAATTCATGTTCTCTTGAAAGGTGCCAATAATTCTGGAAATATTTTTCAGTTTGTGTGTGTGTGTGTGTGTGTGTGTGTGTGTGTGTGTGTGTTTAAAGTGTTGTGTCTGGAATCTTATCGTCGATCAGAAAGTCCCCTGAGGCACATTTAAACAAAGAGCAGAGCAGAAGGTGAAGCTGATTGGATGCAGGCTGTCATATCTGCGGGATGAAAAATAGATTTTTATCGACCTGCTTCTTTCAACGAGCTCCTTAACGCTGTGTATTCATTCGGCTGCTTATATTTCACACACACACACACACACACACACACACACACACACACACACACACACACACACACATCTTCAGGCAAGCTTCACAGAACCGTACAGAACCCAGGGCACATTCATATTCTAGGTTTGTTCACATGCACACACACACGTATGTGCGCACACAGTCTGTGACAGAGAGAGGAAATTAGCCTAGATATCTTTATCCCGCCTCCTGATTGTTAGCAAGTAGCAGCAGTATAGCAGTGTACATGCAGCATCACTCACACACACCGAGAGAATGATGGCCCAGAAAGCTACGCTTCAGTGAGCATGGTGTGTGTGTCTGTCTGTCTGTCTGTCTGTCTGTGTGTGTGTGTGTGTGTGTGTGTGTGTGTGTGTGTGTGTGTGTGTGTGTGTGTGTGTGTGTGTGTGTGTGAGAGAGAGAGAGCGAGATCTTCAGAGAAAAGACCAGGCGACGATATGAAGGATGGGATGCGAGTGTGAGAGAGCTCATTTTCACTGCCCGTATACACACGTGTACATATCACTTGTTTTTTTTTTTATACTTATAATTTTCCTGTCCTTCAGATTTACTGTGTTTCAATGAAATGAAATAAAAGTCACAGATAGATGGATTAATATGCCACTTTTCTTGCATGTATACTGTAGCTCAATACATTTTACAGCATGAACAACAACAAATCAATGCATGACACTGAATGAATGAAAAATCAAATCAAATCAAATGAACGAAGCAAAGAAAGAAAGCAAAAAGAGACAGAGAATAAATTATAAATAACAAGTGTTGCCAGGGGTGGCACGGTGGTGTAGTGGTTAGCGCTGTCGCCTCACAGCAAGAAGGTCCGGGTTCGAGCCCCGTGGCCGGCGAGGGCCTTTCTGTGCGGAGTTTGCATGTTCTCCCCGTGTCCGTGTGGGTTTCCTCCGGGTGCTCCGGTTTCCCCCACAGTCCAAAGACATGCAGGTTAGGTTAACTGGTGACTCTAAATTGACCGTAGGTGTGAATGTGAGTGTGAATGGTTGTCTGTGTCTATGTGTCAGCCCTGTGATGACCTGGCGACTTGTCCAGGGTGTACCCCGCCTTTCGCCCGTAGTCAGCTGGGATAGGCTCCAGCTTGCCTGCGACCCTGTAGAACAGGATAAAGCGACTAGAGATAATGAGATGAGATGAGTGTTGCCAGGCAAAACAAACCTCACCCAGTAGTACTTATGATGAATATGAAGGAAGATATCATGAAAAAAAAAAAAATAGGTACCCTCTGGGTCCATGTGGCTACTGCTTATAAACAAAATAGTTTTCTGATCCCATGTCCAGACAGTAAATATAGCATATATATTTACTCTATGAGGCAGTAGAACAAAAATGAAGCGTAATCCAAAAATGAACATCACAGAAGTAAAATATACCAAGTGTCTGTACTTTATATTATTCTACTCTTATTTCTTACAGTTTTCGAAACTGAAACCTCCGAACCGAGGCTGACATACACACACTGTCGCCATGACTCAAACTCTTATTTCCCGGAAATGGTCCGGCGCTAGAGCTCAGTGGAACACACTTTCCCTCTGTAATAAGCATAACCGTGTCTGAAAGCGATTTCTTTAGTCTAGTCCATTTATTTCGAATGGTGAACCAAATTGTATACACTCACCGGCCATTTTAATCGGAACATGTGTATGCGCATGCACAGTGCACGATTGTTACACTCTTACAGCATGATGACGTAGTGGTTAGTGCCTCTATATGAGGCAGTAGACACAACAAAAATGATTTTGACCTTTTTGGTGACCTTAACCGGATGATCCTAAAATGTTGGAGGTCCTATTTGAGACCAATGCCCATCTATCCTGAAAGTTTCATGAAGATTGATCCAGCCGTTTTCCTGAAAAAAGAGATATTTGTTAGGAAGGAAAATGTTAAATAAATGTTTACGCAAAAAATTCTGTTTAATAGAGTAGTAAAGTAAAAAAAAATAACAAAAATGTAAATAAATGAAGAAAACATAATAAATTGTGTACATTTAGTTATAATAATAATCATCTCATCTCATTATCTCTAGCCGCTTTATCCTTCTACAGGGTCGCAGGCAAGCTGGAGCCTATCCCAGCTGACTACGGGCGAAAGGCGGGGTACACCCTGGACAAGTCGCCAGGTCATCACAGGGCTGACACATAGACACAGACAACCATTCACACTCACATTCACACCTACGGTCAATTTAGAGTCACCAGTTAACCTAACCTGCATGTCTTTGGACTGTGGGGGAAACCGGAGCACCCGGAGGAAACCCACGCGGACACGGGGAGAACATGCAAACTCCGCACAGAAAGGCCCTCGCCGGCCACGGGGCTCGAACCCGGACCTTCTTGCTGTGAGGTGACAGCGCTAACTACTACACCACCGTGCTGCCAGGCTACATGATATTAAACATAAATTAATTCAGCAAAAGTATTTATTAAATGAAAATTGCTTCGTCATCCTACTTTGCTCTATATACATCTATTTATTTTTAACCCGTTTTTACGCATTATGTGATCACGCGTCTTCCATCCGTTGTCCATTTACAATTTATAAAAATCACTACTCCTCCTACAGGAGTGATCAGATTTTGATTAAACTCATCTGGAACGTTCCCCAGGTTGGTGTGTATAAAAGGTGTCAAGATTGTAGCGCCACCTGCCATCTTTAACATTTTATGGGCGTTTGAAATGTTTGGGTGACTTGTCATATTAAATGCTACTCTTCGTAAACTGCTGGGATGTTTTCACTGAAACTTACCCAGAAGACTCTAAAGACATATTCCAACAAGAACTGTTCACCAGGTGGAGCCACCTGCCAAGGATGCAGGTGTACAGGGGTCATATGCAATTTCACAAAAATCGCTACTCCTCCTACAGGATTGATCGGATTTCAAACTCACACGTAACAACAGTGGCCGGTATGAGCTCCAGCCTCATTGAAGCTATTTTTTTAAGCTGTATTTATTTAAATTTTATGTGAACCCCTACACTTCTAGTACACTTCCACCTGCCAGGGTGCTGGCTAAATGAGTGTGTATGTGGCTACACAAACTTTTGGAGATCAGGTGACCTGAGGCTGTTTTCATTAGCGGATTCAAGATTTGGCCTGGGGCGGAGCAAAGTGCACCCTGGACACACCTTCTTTTATTAGCAGCCAGTTGGAATTGCTTTTAAGTTTTTTCTTTCAACATGACTGGACAGTTTTTACTGTCATATTTGCGGCTGTCCCTCACTGCTGCTCGTGAGACCGGAGCTTTCACAAGATGGCAAGGTCAAGTGGACCCGCGGAGAAAGAAAATTCTGTTATTTCTGTAGAGAAACATCCGTTTAAACAGCGGAGACTAGAAGAAAAAAAAGAGAATAAAGGAGTTTGGACCGGACCAGCCCAAATTAAACATTAAGAGGCTGGTGATTGGGGGCGGGCTTACACTCGAGGTCCCTCCCACTCCTGTTATGACAAACGAAGCTGGCAAGCTGGATAGATGATGATGGCGATGATGATGAAGAGGGTGATCATGTAGATTTTGTAAATCATATTTAATGGCATGCATTATTTCATCCTACCTTTTTTGGCTTCTTTAAAAGTAGACAGCCTTTCAATTTCATAAAATCGGTGAAATTTAGTTCCGTCTGAAACGTGCTCATTGTGATATCTGTTTATTTCTGTAATATCTCACAAAATATCAGGCCATTTTGTGACTGGGAAGTTATTTAATTTGAGGGGATTAAAGCAAATAATGTGTATGAAATCAGTCATTTCGCGCAGTCAAGCAGACAGAGGAAGTCTGTGTGCGCATGCGCAGGTTTATTACCTTCTTCTTCTTCTTCTTTTGGGTTTTACGGCAGCTGGCATCCACAGTGTTGCATTACTGCCATCTACAGGTTCAGCTTTGAGCGTGCACTGATAGTTCCATCATTCTGTCACTAAACAAACAGCTGATCACACCGAGGTGCTCGCTGATATTTACCTTTCCTTCGTATATAACATAACATCTTTTCTTCTCGCTTTCCGTTACTGTAGTCGGTCTTTCACATTTCATTCGCACACTCACATCCTCCATTTTTCTTTCCTGTTTCAAATTTGTATCCCACAATGCCTTGCGCAAATGGGGAAAGCCCACCACGTGATGTGATGCATGACGTCGTATCTTGAATTGGGTCATGGTGAAGCAAGAAAAAATAGTGGAGAGTTTAGGGCCACGTGGCCCTAAATTCATTAATTGTTCTATTAAAAAAAACTAATCAAATTGGAAGTCTGTGATTTGAAATCAGTAGCTTTCAGTCCATTAAACAAAAATAATTGGGTGTCAGGAAAATTCTTTTTATGACTTAAACCAGAAAAATCTGCACGTTAGTCTACCTTTAAATCATGAATATCTCTTAACAAATAAAAACTCAACTAAAACTAGCTTTTAATTCCTCAAAAATAAAAACCAAACCAAAACTACTTGTCACTCCTAAAATTAGACTGAAATGAAAAGCCAAATTGAAAGACAGTAATAAAAACTAATGAAAATTTTAAAAGTACAATAACTCTGCCCCTGATTTTTTAGCACCATCTGCCACTGATAATAGAGCCAAAGGAGTAAAATTCACTCACTCACTCACTCACTCACTCACTCACTCACTCTCACTCTCTCTGTCAATCACAGCGCCACTATCCAATCATGGGCATCTGTGAGCTCATGTATGTGGAAGAGGGTAGATAGCACTTTCCTGCTAATGTGTTGGAAGAAAAGTGGGAGGAGACAATAAGAGAAACTATTCTCTTTGTATCTTTTCCAGATAAAATTATTATCTCGCAAGTGTACATATATGTTCCAAAAGTTTTGGCATCCATACATAATATTTAAAACACACACACACAAACGAATTCTTTCTGGTACATATTAATTCATTTCCTGTTTCGGTGGAGTATAAATATGAGATTGCAGACATTTAAAATCCTCCGTTGCTATCAGGAAAAAAACATGAATGAGATGATTATTGCTCTGTACAAATTACAGTGGTGCTTGAAAGTTTGTGAACCCTTTAGAATTTTCTATATTTCTGCATAAATATGACCTAAAACATCATCAGATTTTCACCCAGGTCCTAAAAGTAGATAAAGAGAACGCAGTTAAACAAATGAGACAAAAATATTATACTTAGTCATTTATTCAGAAAAATTATCCAATATTACATATCTGTGAGTGGCAAAAGTATGTGAACCTTTGCTTTCAGTATCTGGTGTGACCCCCTTGTGCAGCAATAACTGCAACTAAACATTTCCGGTGACTGTTGATCAGTCCTGCACACCGGCTTGGAGGAATTTTAGCCCATTCCTCCACATAGAACAGCTTCAGCTCTGGGATGTTGGTGGGTTTCCTCACATGAACTGCTCGTTTCAGGTCCTTCCACAACATTTCGATTGGATTAAGGTCAGGACTTTGACTTGGCCATTCCAAAACATTAACTTTATTCTTCTTTAACCATTCTTTGGTAGAACGACTTGTGTGCTTAGGGTCATTGTCTTGCTGCATGACCCACCTTTTCTTGAGATTCAATTCATGGACAGATGTCCTGACATTTTCCTTTAGAATTTGCTGGTATAATTCAGAATTCATTGTTCCATCAATGATGGCAAGCCACCCTGGCCCAGATATAGCAAAGCAGGCCCAAACCATGATACTACCACCACCATGTTGCATAACTAGGATAAGGTTCTTATGCTGGAATACAGTGTTTTCCTTTCTCCAAACATAACGTGTCTCATTTAAACCAAAAAGTTCTATTTTGGTCTCATCCATCCACAAAACATTTTTCCAATAGCCTTCTGGCTTGTCCACATGATCTTTAGCAAACTGCAGACAAGCAGCAATGTTCTTTTTGGAGAGCAGTGGCTTTATCCTTGCAACCCTGCCATGCAAACCATTGTTATTCAGTGTTCTCCTGATGGTGGACTCATGAACATTAGCCAATGTGAGAAAGGCCTCCAGTTGCTTAGAAGTTACCCTGGGGTCCTTCGTGACCTCGCCGACTATTACACGCCTTGCTCTTGGAGTGATCTTTGTTGGCCGACCACTCCTGGGGAGGGTAACAATGGTCTTGAATTTCCTCCATTTGTACACAGTCTGTCTGACTGTGGATTGGTGGAGTCCAAACTCTTTAGAGATGGTTTTGTAACCTTTTCCAGCCTGATGAGCATCAACAACGCTTTTGCTGAAGTCCTCAGAAATCTCCTTTGTTCATGCCATGATACACTTCCACAAACATGTATTGTGAAGATCGGACTTTGATAGATCCCTGTTCTTTAAATAAAACAGTGTACCCACTCACACCTGATTATCATCCCACTGATTGAAAACACCTGACTCTAATTTCACCTTCAAATTAACTGCTAATCCTAGAGGTTCACATACTTTTGCCACTCACAGATATGTAATATTGGATCATTTTCCTCAATAAATAAATGACCAAGTATAATATTCTTGTCTCATTTGTTTAACTGGGTTCTCTTTATCTACTTTTAGGACTTGTGTGAAAATCTGATGATGTTTTAGGTCATATTTATGCAGAAATATAGAAAATTCTAAAGGGTTCACAAACTTTCAAACACCACTATAGCTATAATATTCATCGCACTATAATCATGTCACTGTGAGTTCCTAGTGTCAGTAATTACATACTTTTGTTCATTTCCCTGCATGTGACAACGCTCTGTAGCGAAACGTCAGCTCTTTTATGACGATCGTCTCCCATCTGAGCCGCGGGTTTCATCCACAGCTCTCACGTTCTCTGCTTTCTGTCAATGACAAAGTGTGAAAACAGACTTTCGCACAAAGAAACTCATCTCGACTCATGTGTCTCCTTTTTTGTTGTTTTTTTCTGTTTCCAGGCAGCAAGACCAAAGACAGTGTGGCTACGGGTGAGCTCATTCTCTTCACTTCCTAAATAATAAACACTTTCACGCTGGATTAAATTGCTTTGGCATCCAGCCACCATCGAAACAACGTCAGGGGTAAAAGTCTTTAAGTGTAAAACGTGGGTGCTGTTCGAGGAGGATTAAATTACAAGCACTATCGCACTGTTACACACCGAACCTGCTGCGTATCTCAGTGCGCTCGTTCAGCACAGCTCATTACCTCTGTATTTAGAGATTCGTTTATAGATCTAGTTACTTAGTTTTTTGTTTGTTTGTTATTTTTATTACTAATTAATGCATGTATTAATTTGATGATTTGGTTGGTTGTTTCTGTTTGTGTTTTTGTATTTACTATAGTTTATTGTTTTTATTTTATTATTAGTTTATTCATTTAGTTTGTTGTTTTTATTAGTAGTTTTATTTATATATTGTTTGTTCATATATTTATTTTTGCTAATTTGTTTTTTTATTAAAAACATTATTTAACTTTTATTATTTATCAGAATAATTAGCAATAATAATTGCAACAAATTTATTACCTTACATATTAATTAACTTTTAAAACTTAACTTTTATAATTTACATTTAACTTTTTTTATTTTAAATGTTATTTTTACATTTTAAATATTTTACATTTTTATTTTATTTTGTTTAACATATTCATTTATTTCTGCTGATTTGGGTTTTTTAAAAATCATTTATATAATTATTTATTTTGATTTGTTGTTTTTTATTATTAGTTTTTTTTTGTTTGATCATATATCCATTTACTTTGTGAATGTTTTTTTTTTAATTTATTTGTTTGTTTTTCCCAACTTTACTATCAAATAATGTACAGTGCCCTCCGGAATTATTGGCACGCCTTGTAATTTTTAGTAAGAACATTTAGAAAAAAATCCACTTTTTGGTGAAGCCGCTTCATCTCACACTGAAAAAAATGAGAAAAATCCAATCTTTAATTGAAATAAATTTATTCAGAGTAAAACAAATCCCTCATCAAGAAAATGATTTTCAGCAACAAAAACATGTGTCACTATTATTGCCTCCCTGCATTTAGTACTTTGTACACCCTCCCTTTGTCAGTAAAACAGCCCTGAGTCTCTCCTGTAACATTTTATAAGGTTGGAGATCCAGAGCAGGGCATCTGAGCCCGTTCCTCTTTACACACTCTCCAGATCATCCAGGGTCCTCGACCCTCTCTTGCGCTCTCTCCTCTTCAGCCCAGCCCACAGGGGTTCAGCTCAGGGGACTGAGATGTTCAGGGCAGAAGCTCGATTCTGTGATTCTCAGTGAACCATTTGTGTTGATTTGGACATCGGCTCATTGTCCTGCTGGAAGATCCAATGACGACCCAGTTTTAGTTTCCTAAAATGCAGAAGCAGCCGGATTCTGATTTAAAATGTCCTGATGTCCCATGATGCCATGAACCCTAACAAGGTTTCCAGGGTCTTTGGAGGAAAAATAGCACCAAAACATCACATTCCATCAGTTGGGATCGGGTTCTTTTCATTATAGCCATCCTTCTGTTTACGCCAAACCCACCACGAGTGTTTATTGAAAAAAAAAAGCTCTGTTTTTGTTCCATCAGACTGGAGAACACGGTCAAAGTTGTCATAGCGTTTCAGAAACTTCAGGTGTTTACTTTTGTGGTTAACTGACAGAAAAGGCTTTTTCCTCTCAGACCTTCTAAATAATCTGTTTGCATGGAGGTGGAGTCTGATGGTGGTTTTGGAGACTCGGAAACCCGAATATTTAACTTTTTCTTGTGATTCACTAACAGTGGTCCTTGGGGATTTGTTTCCCTCTCTTACCCTCCTCCTTACTGTACATGGGGGCAAAATAAACTCAGCTCCTCTTCCAGGTGAGTCTGTACCAGTTCCAGTTGGTGTCCACTTTTTTATCATTGCCCAAACAGGACACTGGAAATGGGCATTTTCAGGCGAGGAGCTATTTTTTATACCCGTTCCCTGACTTATGAAGGTCAACACACTTCTTCTCCCTCATTTGGTTTGTGTCTCTCATCTTTCCCATGTTGATGTTGAAGGAATTTGGCCTCTGTGTCACCTCATATTTGTTCCCCAGTTAATCAGGAAGTCATGGATTACAGTTTGAAAGTTCCTACACACTCCAGTCAACTCAAACACACTACAGTTTAAATGGAAACATTGTGTTCACTATAATTTCCAGGGGTGACAATAATAGTGACGTGTTTTTCTCATCTCATCTCATTATCTCTAGCCGCTTTATCCTTCTACAGGGTCGCAGGCAAGCTGGAGCCTATCCCAGCTGACTACGGGTGAAAGGCGGGGTACACCCTGGACAAGTCGCCAGGTCATCACAGGGCTGACACATAGACACAGACAACCATTCACACTCACATTCACACCTACGGTCAATTTAGAGTCACCAGTTAACCTAACCTGCATGTCTTTGGACTGTGGGGGAAACCGGAGCACCTGGAGGAAACCCACGCGGACACGGGGAGAACATGCAAACTCCACACAGAAAGGCCCTCGCCGGCCACGGGGCTCGAACCCGGACCTTCTTGCTGTGAGGTGACAGCGCTAACCACTACACCACCGTGCCGCCCTGACGTGTTTTTGTTGAAAATAATTATTTCTTGATTAGGAATTTGTGAATACATTTTTCAATTAAAGGTTGGATTTTTCTCATTTTTTCAGTGTGAGATGAAGCAACTTCACCAACAGTTGGATTTTTTTCTAAATGTTTTTGCTAATCTTTACAAGGGGTGCCAATAATTGTGGAGGGCGCTATATATATATTCATATGTTTGTTTGGTTTATTTTTTTTATTCATTGTTAGCTTGTTTGTTTGTTTATTATTTCTCATGTATTTTATTTTATTGTTAATTAATTAACAATAAAAGCAAATCATTAGTGTTTTGTCAGAAATATGAAGCAGCAGTAATTTCAGTACAAATGTAGTTTCCAGTTTTCGTAAAAAATAAAAATGAGGTGGTTTTTTTTTTTGTTTTTTTAAATAACTCAATAACTGATGTAACGATGGGTTAAAATGGTACTGTGAAAGTTTTTGGTTTTGGTTATGAGAGCGGATGAAAAAGCTGGAGAGTGTAGCTGTAGCCAGAGAATGAATAACGACGCTTCAGGTAAACTCGAGCTGTATTTGGAGGTTTTCGCTCCATCACTAGTCTTAATCCAGGTGATTTGTTTCACTACTGAAGCTGAGTGTTTTCTCCTGCAGTGGCTGAGAAGACGAAGGAGCAGGCATCTCAGCTCGGGGGCGTGGTCCTGTCCGGAGCCGGAAACATCGCCGCTGCCACCGGCCTCATGAAGAAGGACGAGTTTCCCTCTGACATGAACGTATGTTTTACCGACCTCTGCTTCATTCCTGTCCTGTGGGTTCCATGGGTTAGCGTCATCTCAGTGCAATGTGTTCATGGATTTCTGTCATAACGATCTCCGTCATGAAGTCACCAGTGTGGGAAATAAGGAATTTTAAGCAGACAAGTCTGAAATGTTTCTGTCCATCCAAATTTCAGCCTGTCCGAATGATGGGCCAAAGACCCAGAACAGTGTGGCCGGGGGTCCAGGGCCTGCCTTAGGACCCCTGAAGCTGAAGGGCTTTAGATGCCTGGAGATGACGTCTCAGCTATTTCCAGGCACATTTTTGTGTTCTTCAAAGGCCAAATTACACTCGACATTAGTTGCTAATTACACTACAAATTAAATATAATTTACAAGAAAATGTCAGAAGATTGAAGAAAAACATTTTTAAAGTTCTACCCAAGTAGCACTTTACACAGGTCAGTTCCATGTCTAGAAAAAAGTATTGGGGGGGGGGGGGGGGGCAAGGATGTTCCAGTTGGTTACAACTTACTGGGACTCATATATTGGTGCTATAATAACACTCATTGTCCAGCGTTGTCCAGTGGCCTAATATCATCCACAGGCTCACCGCAGGGTTGTGTCCTCTCCCCTTTGTTGTACATATTGTACACCAATGATTGTCGTAGTCAGCATGACAATAGGCATATTTTAAAATTTTCAGATGATTCTGTAATTGTTAGTCTCCTGAATTCCCTTGAGGATGAACATGGGCCGGTTATTGACAACTTTGTGTCCTGGTGCAATGATGCTTTTTTGCACCTGAATATTAGTAAAACTAAAGATATGTCTATAGACTTTAGACGTCATACCCCTGTTTTTAAGCACAGTGTCATAAATGGCCAAGCCGTTGAAGTTGTGTCATCTTACAAGTATCTAGGTACCTTGATTGATGACCGACTTAAGTTTGATCTGAATACCACTGCCCTGTGCAAGAAAGGGCAGCAGAGACTTTCTGCACTTCGAAAGCTAGCTAAGTTTCAGGTTGACAAAACACTGATGACGCTGTTTTATAAAGCTTTTATTGAGTCAATTCTTACATTCTCTATTATCTGTTGGTATGGAAATGTTACCATCAGAGAGAAAAATGCACTTTTAAAAATTGTGAATGTAGCTAGTAAGATAGTGGGTGTGAAGTTTGATAGTCTATCTGAGTATTTTAATAAGCAGGTGTTTAACAAAGCCATTCAATGAAGACCCAGGCCATCCATTGTACAATGAATACATTTTTTTGCCATCTGGCTTACGCCTTAAAATTCCAATGGCCTTCAAGCAGAGGTATAAAAATTCCTTTATTCCCTTGTCTATTCAAATATTGAATACACAAATCAGGAAAAGATAGCTTTTTCATTGTAGCCTTTGTCCTCATCTGTATTCTGTATGTTTTTTATATATTCTCATTTATTTATTGAATATTTTATTTTTTACTGATTTTATTTTTATAGTGTTATGTGTTATGTGGTGGTGGTGGTGTGTGTGTGTGATGTGTGTGACCCTGTTTGCAACCAAATTGCCCATTTGGGACAAAGAAATAAATTGAACTGAACTGAACTGAACTCATGAAACATTATGTCAACAATGACTATTTCTATACTCTGTTTATAAAAAGTCTATAAGAAATTAACAGTACAACATTAGTTATGGCTGGGTTCTTGCACAAACTGATAACCACATCATCAGTTTTTCCTCTGGCTAATCAGACACAACATACGCCACCATTCTTACCAAAGCGGTTGGGGGTTAGGCACCTTGCTCAGGTGCACTTGAGACAGTCCTGCTGGTCCAGGGAATCAAACCAGCAACTTTTTGTCCCAAAGCTGTTTCTCTAACCATTGGGTCATGGCTTCCCATGGCTTCTTACATAATAGAGTTAAAATTTTGAGTACGAGATTCCAAGCAACTTTGTAACAAAATGACTTTTAAAATGACTCAAAACTAGATATGGTAACATCATTTGGCATTCAGACTCAAATCTGCTGGACTAGAACTTAGAAAATAGAAGCAAACACCACAAAAGAGAAACCAATCCAAACCGAAAGAGTGAAAGTGATTATCATGCCATTACCACGTGAACAGTCTTTTATGAATGTGTAAGTGTGTGCTCAGTGCTCAGACTCTGGTGTGACTGAGTAAGGTGACAAGTTTTACGTTTCATGGAGTTTAGGTAATTTAAAAAATATCATATTATTTGGCAGTGGGCACATAGGAAAGTGTAACATAAAGTTTGTCGATATGTTTATCATGCTTGTATGATAAAAACTCGCAAAGATATTTATCGAAATACATGACCTACTCATTCTAAACCTGTCGAGCTTTGCCGGAGAAGCTCTCGACCCCAGAGTGTTAAAATATGATGGAAAAAATCTTTTGTCAGGGTCCAAAACCTGTAGTAGTCTATTTCCTTTAACATTAGAAGAAGAAGCCTTTATTTTTGTCACATGTACACTCAAGCACAGCAAAATTCCTCCTCTGCATTTAACCCATCTGAAGCAGTGAATACATGCGCACACACACCCAGAGCAGGGGGCAGCTATACTACAGCACCCAGGGAGCAAGTGGGGGTTAGGTGCCTTGCTCAAGGGCACTTCAGCCATTTCTGTTGGTCCAGGGAATCAAACCGGCAACCTTTTAGTCCCAAAGCTGCTTCTTGAACCTTTAGGCCACGGCTTCCCCCTTTTTTCTTTCTTCTTTTTCTTCTTTTTTTCCCTTCTTCTTCTTCTTAGTGGTAAACCTACCCAGCTGATAACAGCGTCGCGTGGTGTGGTGTCAGGCCAGAATGGACTCCTACTCGCTGATGAGAGGCGACTTGTCATTCATTGAGAATGTCCGTGATAGGCCAATCACAGGCTGTGTTACAACATCTTCACCCAGTGTAACATTTGGAAGGAAATTAGAAGTAGATGAGACCCATATCTTTACAATTTTTCATAAGCTATCTGGTCCAATACTTTAGAAATACAGACGGACACATTTGAATAATTTTTTATCAGCCATCTGGTTTGATGCTTTTGAAATACAGACGAACAAATGTGAAAATTACCGGTCAATGTCCGTCAGTCCGGCCTTATTTCCCACACTGGGTCACGGTTGACACAGACATAGATCTCTCTTTAAAAAATGGTTAAGGTTTTTTTTTTCCCTCAAGGTCCTCTACCTCCTTCTGTCTTTCATCTGTCTGTCTGTCTGTCTTCCTCTTGCCCTATATCCATCCCTCCTTTCTTTATATCTCTCTTTATGTCTCCTCTGTTTCACTCTCACCTTTCCCCAGTCCCTTCCTTTATTTTCACCCTCATCCCTGTCATTAAATCTTTCTCTCTCACTTTGTCTCATTCTTTCTTCTTGATCCCTGCCTTCACTTTCTTTCCTTCTATCTCTTCCTCTGTCCTTTTCTCCATCTCTTTTTCCATTCTTTTCCCCTCCACCCCTCTTTCTTTCATTCTTCCCACCTTCCGTCTCTTGATCATATCTTTCTCCCTCCTTCATTTCCGTTCTCCCTCTCTTTCCAAATGTATGTCTCTCTTTTTGTATCTCTCTCCTTCTTTGTCACCCTCCCTCATCTCTCTCTCTCTCTCCACCCCTCCCGCTGGTCACATGACCTTGCTGAAGGTCATGAAGCTCTGTCAGTGTGTTTGCTCATTACTCAGGTGTCTCTTCTCCATGACGGCAGTGCAATATCAACACAAATCATTTCCTCTTTAACACGTGTGTGTGTGTGTGTGTGTGTGTGTGTGTGTGTGTGTGTGTGTGTGTGTGTGTGTGTGTGTGTGAATGCTGATGTAAGGAGGTGTGTAGGATTTACAGTTTTCCTCTGGGACTTTCCCCTCCACACACCCCAACAGGCCTGATCCTCGTTTAGTAATCCCATAACTCACAGAGGAAACGAGTGTAAAGAGAAGCTATCACACACACACACACTGGCAGCATTTATAGCAATCATAGCAGCTGAAACACACCTGATGCACACTCGCTATGTGCACAACAGTGGACAGACAGTAATCTGGTTAATGTACACTGTCAAGACACATTACTCTCGCTCGTAATGCTCATATAACTATGACTATAATCAAAGCTGCGATCTGCGAGGTCCAAGCACGCTTTGTGAACAGCACACACAGTACCCAGGTCTAGCCACGTTACATAAAAAACATCGATTAACATACTGTTCACTCAGTGCAAACCTTACCAAATGGCTGCTGAAAGCTGATTAGCTGATGGCTATGTTTGAACATAACCCCACCCCCTATAAATGACCACACCACAACCTTTGCACATGTCTTCATAATCTTAACCTTGAAGATGTCTTTTAACATTTTGTCCAAATCCATACAATCAATCAAACAGTCCATGGAAAGTTGGTTTCACATATTATTCAAATTAGCCCAAAATATAAGTGGGTGGAGCTTAATGGTTCTTGAGGCTTTTTTTGTTTGGCCAGATGGGAAGAAAAGAACTTCAATGAACCAACGACTAATGAGGCAAAATATAATACACTGCACTGTAGCTCCACCATCAGGCTGATCAGGTCCATCTCGCTTGTTGAGTATCAAGAGGCAGTTTCACCAAGTTTCACAGCTCCATGACTTACAGTTTGGGTTGCACAGTTTGTTTTATTATAGAAGAAGAAGATCCTGAGTGAAACAGTCAGAATTAAGCAAACTCCATGTCTGAACCCCTAATAATCAAAACAAATTACTTTTGTGGTTTTGATCAAATATTAGACCTTTATAGTTAAAATACAATTGATTAAAATGTAGTGCATAAGTATTCACCCCCTCAAACATTGCCACATTTTGTAGTGTTACCACATATCGGTCGTCATTATCGCGGCTGACCGGTATTCCGGTCTCACTGTAATACAGAAACCACTGTGTATTGTAGATGTCGATTGGTTGAGAAGTCAGATTCCCTGGGATTTCCTACAATGTAATTTAGATACACACAATGTTATTTTTTGTTGGGTTTTTTTGATGTTAATTAGGGTTATGCATCGTTCTTTTGGTCAATATTGTTGGATAAAATGCAACTTTCCTGATGAATGTTAATCACGGTTATATATTATGTTATAATATTATATTTTATAATAGACATTTCTAAAAAACTAGAATAATCACTGGCGTAACGCAAGTACTTGGGGGCCCCCTGCAGCTACTAAAAGTGTGGGCCCCCCTCCCCCCCCAAGGCCACCCTGCCACGGCCTCCTCTCTCTCTCTCTCTCTCCCTCTCACTCTCTCTCTGTATAGACCCTTTTCAGTCACGTGACCTTCGTAAACGCGACCACCATTTTGGACATGTAGT
Organism: Neoarius graeffei; assembly: GCF_027579695.1. NCBI lineage: Eukaryota > Metazoa > Chordata > Actinopteri > Siluriformes > Ariidae > Neoarius > Neoarius graeffei. Next base: position 111,078,179 of record NC_083570.1, read on the forward strand.
GGACTTCGGCTCGAATCGGTTTGAATGCGAGGAAGGCGACAAATGGAGAACATACAAGAAAAAGGAGCGAGATGCAGAAAACACCTTCACTATCCAGTGACGTAGGGCATTTACAGGGCGAGCAGAGGGAGAGGTATTTGCAAAAATTGAGGTTAGCAGGCTTAGAGAACGACGTTTACCTGCTTCCACCAGGATTGCTCACCGACGTACGGAAGTACACGAAGCCCTCGTCTTTACCTGACTTCGGCCCACATGATCTGTATACCTATGTCGTTAAAAACCCATCGCCATACACATACACGCCAACGTCCGAGGTTCCGGAGCGCGCTCCGGCTTGCTCCCGGAGTGCTCCGGCCGAGGTTCCCCTCAAATTAAGCAGCGCGCGCCGGCTTGCTCCCGGAGTGCTCCGGCCGAGGTTCCCCTCAAATTAAGCAGCGCGTGCCGGCTTGCTCCAGGAGTGCTCCGGCCGAGGTTCCCCTCAAATTAAGCAGCGCGCACCGGCTTGCTCCAGGAGTGCTCCGGCCGAGGTTACGGAGCGCGCTCCGGCTTGCCCGGCTTGCTTAATTTGAGGGGAACTTTGGCTGGAGTGTGCTCCGGAACCTCGGCCGGAGCACTCCGGGAGCAAGCCGGCGTGCGCTGCTTAATTTGAGGGGAACCTCGACCGGAGCACTCCGGGAGCAAGCCGGAGCGCGCTCCGGAACCTCGGACGTTGGCTCCGGCAGCTATTTATACTGGATCCGGTGTAAATAGCTGCCGGATCATAATTACAGTAAACTAGTAAATACAGTAAAGGAAAAACTTGAGACTGAAAGGTTTTAACAGTCATCCAAATGACTGAACGTAAACATTGCTACAGTAACATACCAGCTACTTGTTGACATTAGCTAGTCAACAATAGCTACTACAGAAGAACAAAGAGGTTACAATGGGTTATTTTAGCCTATTTGGTTACACACTCGCCGCCACAGAATGTTAACAGCAATGTAATGCCTTTTCTGGCTAATTTTATTCGTCTTACCTCCAACAAAGTGGTCACTACACAAGCGCTGGTATGCCGCTATCCATCTTCTCCGTCGGTCAGCATCTACCGGGATCCAATAAAATGATAAACCTTGCCTTGTTTGTTGATGGTTACTACATCCAGGTGCACAACAATATAGTGGCATGATGGCAGTCTTGCTGAAAGTAAAAACTTTCTTTGCTGCCGTTCCTCAATGTTGGCTGTGGTAAACTACTGGTAGTACACGTCCAAAATGGCGGCCGCGTTTGTCGTGACGTCACATGAAAAGGGTCTATATCTCTCTTTTGATTGCTGAAAAGTGTGAAAAAAGTGCCAGGGCTCAGCCCCTGACAGCCCAGGCCCATTTAAACACGTATAGGACTGCCTAACCCATAGGCCTAGATGTTTTGTTAATTCATTCATATTCAGTACGCCAGCAGAGTAGGCTATCCATTTATTACAAATAAATCCAACAATAAAAATGGTGTATGACGTGACAAAGCTCACAGTTCATACAGCTCAGTAAGCAGTAACGATAACAGTAACATTAATAATGATAATTACATAAGGTTCAATAAGGTTTAGGAAAATAAAAATGAAACTGTTTTAAAAGCCAGAGTATGGTTAAATAAAATACATCATAAGTTTAAGTAAAAGTTTGCATAAAGAATAAATCTGTCAAACACAGGGGTGCAAGCAACTAACATTTACTCACATGAGAAGTTTTATGAGTAATATAAAAATGAGTAATTTTAATTTTACTCAAGTAAATTTTGACCTAAGTATCTTATTCAATTACAATGGAACCAGGCCTGAAAAGGCCTACTGAGTAAAAATGAAATGCAGCACAATAATAAAACAATCTGGCGGAAATTAAAGAAAAATACGCTACCTTGTGTGCAGTTTTTTTTTTTTAAACTATTTTACATAACCAACCTATCTTGGATCAATGTGTTGGATGATGGCTGGTGGTCATGGAGAACAATATTCAAGAAAAAGAAACATTGAATTATTGAGAAGAAAGATAATAAAAAGTAACTTTTATTCAAATCCCATTTTAAATCAGGTACTTTTTCACTCATTAGCCTAGAATTTTTCTGTACGCCTACTTTTTCCACCTCTGACCAAACAGAGCATTTACAACTTTGGATGTGCATACCGGTATATATGGGCACTCCTTCTAGCGCACCTATGAGCGAAATCCCTAACCACACCATTTAAATCCAACTTGCGAGCATGCCTGTTCTCTATGGAAAGGATGGCTAGACCCCGCAGTCTATCTTGCAACATAGTGCTTCGCAAGTATGTTTTAATTAATTTCAATTTGGAAAATGACCTCTCTGCGGTTGCAACGGTTACGGGTATAGTCAAGAACAATTTGATGGCTGTGGCAACGTCAGGCAAACTGGACAATACGGAACTGTGTTTCACAGAGTGTGCGCTAAATCTCGGACCCCACCATGTTCAATTTCTTTTAAAGCGGGTCGTAATGCACTTCTAAATGACAGTATCTGATCAGGGAAATCAGCAGATAAGTCGTCATTGTATTGCTCAGCCAGAGTACTTGCCGATGCATATAATTCACCATCGGATTTCGAGACGAGTTCCTCGGGACGTAAAAACCTAAACATTCGCACCACTTCCCGCATGCCTTCAAACCTGCGACCCACCTGCGCAACGACAATGTAAATTCTTCTTTTTTCTTTTTGATTTGCTGCTTTTGAGCACCACTTTTTTTCTCTGGTACGCTTCATTGTTGTGTTGTGTTTATTATTTTCATGTTTCATCGGACTTTTTCGTGCATTGAATCACATCGGGCGACGGGCCCCCCCTAGCGGTCGGCCCCCCCGCCTGTCGGGGGCTGCGGGGGTATACTTTATGCAAGTGAGAATAATTTGTTTTATTCTATCCACATTCACTGGATATGAGCTATTGTGTTGTGATTGGCTACTCTACTACTAGGATATCAGCTCATATACCGTGAGTAGAGAAAAACAAAATGGCGGAGTGTTTTGCTGAACCAACCGAGGACGAAATAAAAACTCTCCTCGAAAACAAAACTCCAAAAAATACAAAAAAAGCAACAAAATATAGAATAAAAGTATTTGATGGTAAGAACGTATCTTTTTTTATTTTTTAAGAATTATTATTATTATCGCATTTTTCACAAATTGCTCCTGTCATTTCGCCAGTTTGTTTACATTCTAAGTGGAAATGATTTTGTCGGATGCTTTGTATCAAGTTTTTATTTATAAAATTTGCAAAAAATAAAAATGCTCTGTTTCTCAAAATCCAGTGAACATAGAGAGAATAAAACAGTTATTCCACTCAATCTCGTCATACATGGATTATAGCCGACTCAGTGCTCCACGCCTCGTCAGCTATCAGCTCATGTACAACTCGATTTCAGGGAACAACTGTTAATTATTCACATAGTACTATTTTGATTTCATACACACCTGTGTCAAAGTTCATTAGTTCACACACCTGTGTGTCGCAAGTGAAAAGAAATTGATGAAATGATGCCTCACGGACACAAATCGTTATTACGGTTGTTGTTGTTTTAGCAATATTTAGACCAGATTATGTTATTTTAAATATAACAGATAAGAAGTTGACCTGTAAATTATATTTGTACACCTGTGTATTTACCTGAGTTTAGTTTATTGTCATAAATCTTACAGATTCTCAAAGAATAATTCCTCTAGTTTCCAACGATACCAAATATGTCACTCTGGCACACAAGCTACACTCACCAGCCACTTTAATAGGAACCCTGTATTTAATAGGATCCCTGTTCTTGGCTGCAGGAGTGGAACCCAATGTGGTCTTCTGTTGTTGCATGCTGAGATGCTTTTCTGCTCGCCATGATTGAGATCACAATTTTTCCCGTTCTGATGTTTGAACATTGTGAACATTAATTGAAGCTCTTGATTTGTATCTGTGTGATTTGATGCATTGTGCTGCTGTCAAGGGATCGGCTGATTAGAGAAGTGCATCAAACAGCAGGTGGATGTGGGGTGTTCCTAATAAAGTGGCAAGTGGGTGTATAGGTCTATATATTTTTTCTTTTAAATTGTGTACTGGGTTTATATTGAATTTATCACACTATGTTATTTAGTTTTAATGGTATTTCTTATGTAAAGTTATATAGTGTGTAAAGCAGCCTGTATGTGAAGTTATGCAGCGGTGAAATAGTTAGGAATTTAATATCATGACTCTAAACAAGGGGGCACGGTGGTGTAGTGGTTAGCGCTGTCGCCTCACAGCAAGAAGGTCCGGGTTCAAGCCCCGTGGCCGGCGAGGGCCTTTCTGTGCGGAGTTTGCATGTTCTCCCCGTGTCCGCGTGGGTTTCTTCTGGGTGCTCCGGTTTCCCCCACAGTCCAAAGACATGCAGGTTAGGTTAACTGGTGACTCTAAATTGACCGTAGGTGTGAAGGTGAGTGTGAATGGTTGTCTTTGTCTATGTGTCAGCCCTGTGATGACCTGGCGACTTGTCTAGGGTGTACCCCGCCTTTCGCCCGTAGTCAGCTGGGATAGGCTCCAGCTTGCCTGCGACCCTGTAGAACAGGATAAAGCGGCTAGAGATAATGAGATGAGATTAAAAGTTACACAATTAGTTGATTATGTGTAAAGTAGAAAAGTTCAAACAGGGACAAATGCTTATGAAAAAGACTCTTTAAGTGATGATGTTCATCCTTCAGGGTCAAAAATGATCATGATTTCATTTTGGTGCGTGGCGGTTCTGGGTCTAGAGGTAACTGATGAGGCCAATCTGGGCTTTGAAGGTACGCCCATATGTTTTTGACTGATGAGTGGGATCCCTGCCAGCCCCTGTGTGTGTGAAGCAGGCTATGTTTGGGGCACCTTTTCTAGCCCCTTCCTCCATGGAGGTGAGCAGAGAGGATCCTAAACAGGGCTGCTCAGACACCCAGGGGGCTGCCGAACTCCGCTGCTGCTTCATTCCAGCAGAGAGTGATCCTATGCCCTGGGTCGCCTGTGTGCAGGTTGGTGACTACAGCTTCCAGTGTTTCCACACCTGCTGCTTCACCACTTGCCCATCACCACAGGACTTGACTTTGAATTTGAAGCTCACCTGTCAGCCTCACTCTCTCGTCCTAGCCTAACTGGGTCCAGGGGCAAGACAGAATCAAGACAGCTGGAGCTAGGTAGGGATGCAGTGGATGGCCAACAGTGTTCTACATGTTCACTGTGTCCTGATTGCGCTCCACAAATGCTTTGCTGGGTCCACATTCTTTCCTGCCCATTGAACCATCAGCTGGTGGTCTCCTCTGTACAGTCTGCAGAATCCAGTCTTTGGTTGTAACCCTGACCAGGGTTGGAGGAAGCCATGGCCAAATGGTTAGAGAAACAGCTTTGGGACCAAAAGGTCACTGGTTTGATTCCCTGAACCAGCAGGACTGGCTCAAGTGCCCTTGAGCAAGGCACCTAACCCCCAACTGCTCCAGCAAGAGTGGTGCCGTACCTTGTGTCTGATTAGCCAGAGAAAAACTGATGATGTGATTATCAGTTTGGGCAAGAACCCAGCCATAACCAACTAACTGACCAGGGGGAACAAGGGGTTGCTAGTGCTTGCTCAAGGCACCACCCCAGGCTAGTAGAGGGAAGGAGATGCCTTACTACTCCATTGCATGGCGGTCAAAGACGGCACATGCCCACTGCCCTGGACCGAATTGTAGCAGTGCACTGAGTTGTGTGTATTTGTGGACAGTATAAAGGCAGTTTGTGCTGATTCAGAGTGTGGAAGTGTGTTACATTGGATGTTTAGTCTGTGAGGTGTGTATAATGAAGCTGTAATATGGTGGAGTTGGAGTGTGTGACTGAACATGCCGTGTTGGGATTTTGGGACTGCACGCTGTCGAAACTTGGCCTAGTTGGCTGGGATTAGCACAATTTAAAAATATCCCACCTGCCCAGAGAGACACGACAACATCACAATTTATGATCACAGTATATTTTAATGAAATGTGATCGACACAAAGGGAATTGGTTTTAACTTGATTGAAAAGATAGTTTATAATATTAAAGAAATTTAATTATTGTAAACATATGAAATGATTCAGCACTCAAACAGAGTCCTACTGTAGTATGTTTGCATTCGCACCATTAACACAATCTTCTAAACTTCTCCACTGCAGCAAAGACGCTGTGTTCCATCATTTCGAATTGATCGTCACTTAGCCACGCCAATGTTACTCATGGTATCTGGGTCATATATCTGGACTTCATTTCGTTTTGTTTGTGCTCAATTGTTCAAAATAAAACACCACACACTTTCAGATTATGCTTATACCGTAAATTATTCACGATCCCAAGTCTCAGAACCTGGGATCTCGCAGGAATTCTGAAGACCAAACGTGTCTTTAGATCAAAACAAAAACAAACACAACCACACCACCGAAGTTCAGCTCGGCTCTTTCTTGTTGGATATCAGTCTATCTGGCATAACGTCAAAATTGCGTCAAGACATTCCCCCGAGACATTATAGGATGTTAATGAAGTACATGTTTAATATTTAATATTTTACAATATAGTGGTTAGGAGATCATCAGGGAAAGTATCGAGAAGCAAGCAAAAACTGGGACATGTTTTGTGATAGCCAGGATACAGAAGCAGTGAATCCACCTCATAATTGCCCAGATTATCCTCTAGTGTAGTCCGGGGATACATTGCAACCCCATTATAATTAACTCCTTGCTTGGGGAACATCCAAATAGTTCGTTATACTGAAAAGTTCATCATACTGAAATGGATTCACTTGTCACACCAAACGCTCATGTGATATGTGAGATTTTAGGCACATTCTCCTGATCACAGTTCATTGACTGAGTTAAAGGATCACAAATGGAGGTGAGGATTGATTTCTTTGTCCGTTATGGAAATGATGGAGGTTACCGGTGTATCATTGTCAGTGTCCATCTACTGACTCGCTCTGTTTACTAAATCTTCACCATTCAGTTCATTCATGTGTTGCAAATCACCAGTGATGTCATTTATGTCGCACCGTGGGGCTGGGTGTGGCGGGGGTATAAAAACACCACTGGTGCACTTTAACTAGGTGTTAAGTTTAGCGGTATCAGTGGTCATTTCGTCCTTTTATTGATCCTTTGATCACTGTTCTCGATAATTGTTAGTCATCAAGACCTAAGTGAGGGTCGTTAAGCCTTTGTTTTATGGTGTTAACACGTATTGTTAACTTGACTGCGGACTTGATTACTTAAGGCCTCTGCATGCTCTTGCGACAAGGCTTTTGCAGATAGCTTTTCACAGACAGTTGTAATTTATCGTTGAGTGGGGAGTAATAGGCGTGCACGATGTTATTCACTGCCACAACGCAAGGGGGCACAAAGTCGCGAAATCGCTAGGAGTAGTTGGTGGGTGTGGTTAGTGGAGTGTTTATCCTCCAGTTACTTATAATGACTAGAACTGGAGTTGTATAGATTTACGTACTTCCTCACTTCCTCGATCAACCGCTCTTCGTGCTGCTCCATCTTCACTCGTGTTTTTAAAAATGGCGGTTGTGAAAACAAACCAAACCAGGAAAGTAGGGAAGCGGAAGTGCGTGTACAGCGGATGTAGAGTGGACCAATCAGAGCCCTCTTGTCTGCGACGCTGTCTGCGAGGCTTCTGCGGTGGTCACAATTTTGGGGAGGTACGCGCAGAGCGTCTGCGAAGGTGGGGGGGCTACGCAGACGCTGTCTGCGACGCCATCTGCGAGGACTGGGTTGTCAGCATAAATTGGCCTTTAGGCTACATCCACACGACAACGGCAATGAAATTTTTTTTTTTTAATATCGCGTCCACATGGGCAACGGATCAGTAAAATATCAGGTTCATATGGCAATGCAACGCTTGCTGAAAACGATGCAATACACATGCCACACCTCTACGTGCGCTGTAAGACGGTCCCATTGGAGACACCAGAACAATAGAAGTAGACGCATGCGCATAACTGTGCATGCGCACAGTGACTGTCACTGTCACACGCACACACTTTCTCACTCCCTATCCTATGGATATAGTCCCTTTAAATTACGTGCTCGTTGTTTGAATGGAGACACGGAAAGAGGAATGAACGGGGGTAGATGGAAGCCGGTACGCCAACATTCTGATATCTTCCAGAATTCTTTAATGGTCCGGAATAAACATCTGAAGCGGTGAGAGCGCTCCTTTTTTTTTCCCTATTTTTGCTGGCGGGATTGACTCTGCCCTAAGGGCTATTCTCTCTCTCTCTCTCTCTCTCTCTCTCACTTTGCACCATTACACAATAAATATTCACAGTGAAAATATTTTGTAAGCGCGTTTCATGAACCAAGTTATAGGATTTGTTGACAACTCGCATCGAGTTCGTTACACTTCTACCCGGCGTGAAGCACATGTGGTTGTGACGTCATCGTAAACAAATCCGTTCTACTCATCCAGACGACTTCGCAACGGCTCCGTTGCCAGATTTTTTCACTCTGGAACCCGTTCTCAAAAGATTTCGTTTTGGGGCACCCAAAACACCGGTGCCGTGTGGACGCCAGACCGAAATGATAAACAATTTTATCAGATTCACCTGAATCCGTTGCTGTGTGGACAGGGCCTTACTGTTTGTCTCTGGGGTAAGAGGAGCACATGGCTCAGTATGTCATGTAAGCAGGCGAATGATGGATATAATTACAGGAAGAGTGTTAATTTATTTACAAACAGGCCAAAAATGTATGACAAAGGCAGCAGGGTTGTGAAACGGGTCATGGTCACAGACAGAATGGTGGAAGCAAAGATGAAAGGCAGAGCCCAAATACACAAAACAAAGTCAAAATCAGAAAGGTAATACACAGATAATAAGGCTTGGTAATGTGAGACACTCGGTACAGTGCGTATACTTCACCAAGTCTGTGTGTTTATGGAGTGCTTATAAGCACGCGCTGTGATTGCGCTCTAATCCAGAACAAGTGCATGGTACTGTAATTAGTGCTAATGGCACTGCAAACACCAATGCGCATGAACATGACACAGTGATGGTTCCTTTTGAAGACTCTGACTCATTGTCACTAAAGACGGGGGACATGAACTTAGTTCGTTATATGCGTAAAGTTTGTAGCAAAAAAAAGGTCATTATAGTGAGGTTGCAGTGTACTTGGCTACAACAAGATTTAATAAACCAGTAAATGTTTACATATTTGTTGGTAATAATAATCTCATCTCATTATCTCTAGCCGCTTTATCCTGTTCTACAGGGTCACAGGCAAGCTGGAGCCTATCCCAGCTGACTACGGGCGAAAGGCGGGGTACACCCTGGACAAGTCGCCAGGTCATCACAGGGCTGACACATAGACACAGACAACCATTCACACTCACATTCACACCTACGGTCAATTTAGAGCCACCAGTTAACCTAACCTGCATGTCTTTGGACTGTGGGGGAAACCGGAGCACCCGGAGGAAACCCACGCGGACACGGGGAGAACATGCAAACTCCACACAGAAAGGCCCTCGCCAGCCACGGGGCTCGAACCCGGACCTTCTTGCTGTGAGGCGACAGCACTAACCACTACACCACCGTGCCGCCCCTGGTAATAATAATATGGTACATAAATAACATTAACTTACTTCAAAAAAGAGCATGGAGCTGAGACACTTAATCAGCTTTCTGAGGCCTATAAAGTTCACAGGTAGGTAAAAGTGTTAAACTCCTCTTGAACTAAAAACATAAGGTTTAAATAATTAACTCTAATTCAGATTATACAGTAGCTTGGAATTTGGGTTAAATTTCAATACCTAGTATGTTTGGATCAAATTGTAACAGGAGTCCACGTGCTAAACTAGCATGTTAGCTAACCTCACTATTGATTGTGATAAACAGAGTTTTAGTTGTAATGTCATATTTTGAAAGGGGTTTTAATGAATATATCACTGAGGAAATGATGCTGAGTGAGATGCAGTACACAAATCCCAATTCCTAGAAAGTACAAAACTGTGTTTGTGCCTTTTTTAAAGTACAAATCCAATGCTTTGTTCCACTTTCTCTCTAATTGCTTCTCTGTTTCCTGTGTGTGTGTGTGTGTGTGTGTGTGTGTGTGTGTGTGTGTGTGTGTGTGTGTGTGCAGACTGAGGAGTTTGGTCAGGAGGCCACTGAGGAGCAGATGGGGGAGGCGATGGTGGATCCAGAAGGAGAAGCATACGAGGCTAATCAGCAGGTGGAGCATAATACACACACACACACACACACTTCCTATCCTACTGAGGACCTTCCACTGACATCATTAATTCATTAATGCAGTCAATGAATGCTATGTCTGTACCTGAACCTAATTCTAACCTCAGCCTTAGTAATGAAAAGGAAGCTTTTTGGCTCTTTTGTGAAAACAACAACAACAACAATTTCATTGTGGGGACCATCCAAATGTCCCCACAAGGTCAAAATTGTCAGATTTTATGATCCTTGTGGGGACCTTTCCTTTGGTCCTCAGTAGTATATAAACACACACACACTTCCTATCCTACTGAGGGCCTTCCACTGACATCATTATTAATGCATGCATGAATGCTATGCCTGTACCTGAACCTAATTCTAACCTCAGACTCAGTAATCAGAAGGAAGCTTTTTGGTTCTTTTGTTACAACAACAACAAGAACAACAATGCTGCTTTACAATAATGTCTATTGTTAAAAGCGCTATAAAAATAAACTTGACTTGAACTTGACTTGACAACAACAATTTCGTTGTGGGGACCATCCAAGTGTCCCCACAAGGTCAAAATTGTCAGATTTAACGATCCTTGTGGGGACCTTTCCTTCGGTCCTCAGTAGTATATAAACACACACACACACACACACACACACACCACGACAAACATAAAAAAGGGGAAAAGGTTCGTCTTTTAATTAATTTAACCAACACAATATGAAGTGTCGTGACTTCAGGACCTAGCTTAGAAAACGATGTGTAAAAATTACATAGACTGTGATAACACTGCTAATTAAAAATGGTAGTTCAGAAGCCAAAGGGATAATAAAATCAGCAGGCAACCTCTTTTTTCTTTTTTTAAAGAGAGCTGGTGTTTAATGTAATGAACTGAAGTGATGAGGTTAATTACGCAAAGTTGGCGAGGCATGAAACATGACCTTTCATATATATATATATATATATATATATATATATATATATATATGTATATGTGTATGTGTGTGTGTGTGAGAGAGAGAGAGAATTTAATAGACTGAGTAGGGAATTTTTCTTTTTATTATTATTATTATTATTATTATAATCTATAATGTTACTGTTCCTGCCTTTCTTTCTTTCTTTCTTTCTTTCTTTCTTTCTTTCTTTCTTTCTTTCTCCTACTTCATTTCTTCACTCCATCTGTATCTCTCTCTCTCTCTCTCTCTCTCTCTCTCTCTCTCCCTGCCCCCACATCGCTTTCTCTCCATCATTACCTCATTGTCATTTTGCCTGGGTGGGTGTGGCTGTGACGCTGAACAGCCAGATGGATTATGGGTCTTTGTAGACAGACCCCACCACTTCTTCCCCACTCCACCTCCAATAAAATGGATTTTCCCTCTAGCCTGTGATCATGTGATGGCTGACATGTTTGCTGTCAGACGAGGCCACGGTCACATGATGCTCTCTTTTGCCCTTTTTTTTTTCTTTTTCCATTCTGTAACATTGCAAGGAGAGCATGGAAATGGCGTCCTGGTTCATCCGAAGTCTCATCCTGCCCCCTGCTGGAGGAACAGAGTACAATCCACTCAGACATAATGTGTAACAAAACCATTAGAGTGGAACAGAATGATAATTATATTGTCTGATATTCATGCAGTGCAGTACATTACAGTCTTCAGTGCATCATTGTGTCTGCACATGTACGGTACATCTTCACATTAGATATGACTTATAGGGCACTGTGTGAGACGGCTGCCTCTCCAGTAGCTCTGTAGTTTTTAGCTCTTTAAACCTCTTTTTTTCCACCTTTTTACTTTTCTGCTCTTCTTACAAAGACATAGTGTGTTTTACTTATATCACATGGATATTTTTAACTTTAACATGCAACCAGGAGACAGTTTTCTCTCTTATTCAAGAGAGGAGCTGCTGGCCCTGAAAACAATGGGACGAGCCAGAATACGACACCCTATCAGCGGAGCTGAGGAGGAAACCCAGGCGCTGCAAAGCCAGGGCTAAGCTAAAGGCTAGGCTAGCGAACAACCGGCTGCGCTCCAAACCATCCATTCCATCCGTTATCATGGGGAATGTGAACTCCCTACCGAATAAGGTCGGCAAGCAATCCGCTCTGAACAACCAGCGGATTTATCGGGAGAGCAGCTTATTTATCTTTACAGAGTCATGGTTAACACACCTTGTACCAGATGCTAACGTGGACCTGCGGGGATTCACTGCTGTGAGAGCTGACAGAGACACTAAAGCATGCCGGAAAGGCAAAGGTGGGGGACTCATCATTTACATGAATAGCCGCTGGTGTAACCTTGGACATATCTCCGTAAAGACAGTTTTATGCTGCCCGGACTTGGAGCTGCTAGCTGTTAGCCTGCGGGCATATTATCTGCTGAGGGAGTTCAGTCACGTGATCACCATCTGTGTTTATATCCCTCTGAGGGCAGACGCAGCCGCTGCATGTGAGAGGATTCACTCTGTTACAGCAAGGCTGCAGACACAGCACCCTGAGGCATTTATCATCATTTCTGAGGACTTTAATCACGCTACTTTGGACTCTACTTTGGCTGCTTTTTACCAGGTTGTGGACTGTCCAACAAGGAACAACAGGACAATTGACTTGCTGTATGCTAATGTGAGGGATGCATACAGTCACACCCCTCCCTCCACTAGGGAAGTCTGACCATAACCTGGTTTGTTTACAGCCAAAGTAAACCCCCCTGGTTCAAAGGCAGTTTGCGACAACTAGCTCCATCAGGAGGTGGTCCCCTTTAATGCAAGATGCCCTCAGAGACTGCTATGACATCACGGACTGGGATGTGTTGCTTAGCCCACACTGTGAGGACATAGAGAGGCTGACACACTGTCTGACAGATTATCTCAACTTCTGTGCAGACATGGTTTTCCCCGCTAAGACTGTACGGTGTTACCCTAATAACAAGCACAGGAAGTAACACAGGAAGTCAAAGCTGTCCTTAACAGGAAGAAGGCCGCCTTCAGGAGCAGGGACAGGGAGGTGATGAAAGCAGCACAGCAGGAGGTGAAACGCTGTGTGAGGGAAGCTAAGGATAGCTACAGGAGAAAGGTGGAGCAGAAGCTGAAGGAGAACAGCATGAGGGAGGTCTGGGAAGGTGTGAAAACCATCACAGGCCACAATACAAAAGACCAGAGTCATTGAGGGGACAGTGGAGAGGGCGAACGAGTTGAATGACTTCTTCAACCGATTCAACCAGCCCACGTTTCTCCCACTCTCCCCCTCACTGCAGCCATCTCTCCTTCTTCCCTCAACACACCTCCCCCCAGTCATTGCAGCAGCCCCCTCCTCCCCCACCTCAACACAGACTCCTCCATGCATTACTGCAGACCAGGTCAGAGGTCAACTGAGGAAGCTTCACCCCAGGAAAGCAGCAGGCCCGGACAAGGTGTGTCCCCGATTACTGAAGACCTGCGCTGCTGAACTGGGTGAACCACCTCAACGTATCTTCAACCTCAGCTTGCAGCTGGGGAGAGTGCCCACCCTTGGAAGATATCATGCATCATTCCAGTTCCCAAAAAGAATCGGCCCAGCGAGCTGAACGACTTCTGACTGGTGGCACTCACTTCACATCTGATGAAGACATTGGAGCGGCTCTTCCTCAGCCTCCTTAGACCCCAGGTACAACATGCCCAGGACTGTCTGCAGTTTGCGTACCGGGCAGGTGTTGGTTTGGAAGACGCCATCCTCTACCTGCTACACCGAGCCCACTCGCATCTGGATAAAGAAAATGGCACAGTGAGGATCCTCTTCTTGGACTTCTCAAGTGCCTTCAACACCATTCAGCCCCTTTTGCTTCAGGACAAACTGAGCAGGATGCAAGTGGACCCCTGCCTGGTCACCTGGATCTCCAGCTACCTCACCGACAGGCCGCAGTACATCAGGCTGAAGGACATCACGTCTGACACTGTAATTAGCAGCACTGGAGCACCCCAGGGCACGGTGCTGGCCCCTCTTCTCTTCACCCTGTACACCACGGACTTCTGCTACAACTCGGAGCTGTGTCACATTCAGAAGTTTGCCGATGACACAGCCATTGTTAGGTGTATCAGTGACAACAGAGAGGAGGAGTATAGGAGCCTGGTGAGGGACTTTGCTGTGTGGTGCAATAGGAACCATTTGCAGCTCAACACCTCCAAGACCAAGGAGCTGGTCATTGACTTTGGGAGGTCCAGACCAAGGTCACGACCAGTTCTGATCGAGGGAGTTGAGGTGGAGGCTGTGGATTCCTACAAGTACCTTGGGCTGTGGCTGGACAGCAAGATGGACTGGACTTGCAACACCAATCACTTATACAGGAATGGACAGAGCAGGCTATACTTCCTTAGGAGGCTGCAGTCCTTTAACATTTGCAGGAAATTCCTGTGGATGTTCTATCAGTCTGTGGTTGCCAGTGTCCTGTTTTACACCATGGTGTGCTGGGGGGGCAGCACATCCAAGAAGGACACATCCAGGCTGGACAAACTGATCAGGCGGGCCGGCTCTGTGGTCGGCATGAAGCTGGACTCTCTGGTGATGGTGGCAGAGAAGAGGACTGTGGACAAACTACTGAGCATCATGGACGATGCCAGTCACCCTCTGCACACTGTCATCAACAACCAGAGGAGCCTGTTCAGTGACAGAATGCTCCTTCCCAAGTGCAGGACGAACAGACTTAAAAACTCCTTTGTCCCTCATGCCATCAGACTGTACAACTCCTCTCTGGGGGGGAGGAGGGGTAACAGGAGGACAGAGGATGGGAAGGAGCAGTAGCCTAGCCTAACAATATGCAAATACTTTAATTTAATTTTTCTAGAAGGTTTTTTTTCTCTATTTCTATTCTCTATTTATCCTGTAATGATGCTGCTGGAATCTTAATTTCCCTGAGGGAACCCTCCCAAAGGGATCAATAAAGTTTAATCTAATCTAATTTAATCTAATCTCTCAGAATGGCAGCAATGTAAGGCTAGTATTCATGGACGACAACTGCGAACATATTTATTGAAGTAAATTTGTGAAGATGGTCGTTCTTCATCTTTATGATTGCTATTTTTTTCTGCCTCATAAACATAACATTTTTATGATATCAGTATTTAACCAGATTTCCTTTACACCACAGTGCTGTTGAATTCTCAATCCTGATTGATCAGAAGGTGTTGATTTATTTTCTCTAACTGAAGTGCAGCTTCAAAAATGCTCGTTCAAATTCATTATCATTCCTGTTTCTCGCACAGGGACTTGTAGAGCAAACACTAACATAGTTCCATCTAACAATGAACCAAGTACTCTGAGTGTTGTTATTTAACAATGAAACGTATAAACTAGAAGGGCACACATTAGAGTGTATACCTCCGTCAAGCCACATATCAAAATCAGAATCATGTTTATTGGCCAAATATGTCTGTGAAGGTTCTCAGTCATCCAGGCCATCATAATCCTCTGCTAAAGAAGGCAACTGGACTTGCTTGAAATCCTTGAAGATGTTTCACTTCTCATCCAAAAGGCTTCTTCAGTTCTGTCTGACTAGTGGGGAGTTCCAGGTATTTATCCTCTAGTGGACCAGAAGCAACTCTAAGGAGAGTCGTTGAGGTCACATGGGTCATTGACGCTCTCAGGCCCTGTCCGCACGGCAATGGATTCAGGTGACTCCGATACAATTGCTTATCGTTTAGGCCTGGCGTCCACACGGCACCAGCGTTTTGGGTGCCCAAAACGCAATCTTTTTGAGAACGGGTTCCAGAGTGGAAAGATCTGGCAACGTTGCCATTGTGAAGTCGTCTGGATGAGTAGAACGGATTTGTTTACGATGACGTCACAACCACATGACTGTGAGTGCTTCATACCGGGTAGAAGTGTAACGAACTCGATGCGAGTTGTCAACAAATCCTATAACTTGGTTCATGAAACGCGCTTACAAAATATTTTCACTGTGAATATTTATTGTGTAATGGTGCAAAGTGAGAGAGAGAGAGAGAGAGAGAGAGAGAGACTCTGCCCTTAGGGCAGAGTCAATCCTGCCAGCAAAAATAGGGAAAAAAAGGAGCGATCTCACCTCTTCAGATGTTGGTTTAAGTCTGACAATACATTCCTCAAAAAGGGCGTAGAAGAGCAAATTAATCCATCAACGTGTAGCATTCAATTTATTCCGGACCATTAAAGACGCTGCCTTTCGCGTAGAATCATACGTCATCCTCGCCGCCATATTGGATAGGTCAAAGCGGAGAATAAAGATTAGCTGCGTTTAACTGTACCAACAGGTTTGCCGTCCAAACGAGATCACATGGGATTACCTTTCACAGGTGAGACTGGAAAAATACTTTTCATTGTATTTGGTCATTATAATGTACTTTTACGAACAGATTTTCCTGACTTTGTGGCTAATATGAAGTCTCGCGCATAATAGTTTATGCGCATGCATCCTTACTTCTTCTATTGTTCTGGTGTCTCCGAAGGGACCGTCTTACAGCGCACGTAAAGGTGTGGCATGTGTATTGCATCGTTTTCAGCAAGCGTTGCGTTGCCATATGGACCTGATATTTTACTGATCGTTGCCCATTTGGACGCGATATATTTTTAAATAACATCTCGTTGCCGTTGTCGTGTGGATGTAGCCTCAGTCATCCTGTAGGTATTTGGGTCACTGGAGGCCGAATGTGAACGGTGTTAGCAGCCTAGAGGGTCGTTAGGGTGATCTGTGGCTCTCTCTGCCATCATGTGAGTCATTGAAGTCAGGTGAGTCTTGGTGTGGATGTGTATTCAGTTTTCTGGGAAGTGTGCCAAGGACTGTATTGTATGTGGCTGATAAGTGGTGTCTCAGACCACCTCCTCGGTTCAGTGATGGTCGTTCCAGGTTGACGAAAATGGCTTCTTTTACTCCTCTTTCAAACCACCAGTCTTCTCTGGCTAGAATGCGAACACTGCAGTCCTGAAACAAGTGTCCTTTGTTATTGAGATGAAGATAGACTGCAGAGTCCTGGCCTGAGGAACTGGCTCTCCTGTGTTGAGCCATGCACCTGTGAAGCAGTTGTTTCGTTTCCCCAATATTCAGGTCTGTGCATTCCTCACTGCATTGAATTGTGTACACTACATTGTCCTGTTTGTGTCTGGGTATTCTGTCCTTAGGGTGGACCAATTTCTGCCTCAGAGTGTTACTGCATCTGAAGTGTACAGGGATGTTGGGTTTGTAGAAGATCTTCCTGAGATTCTCAGATAGTCCAGAAATGTAGGGAATGACAATATTCTTGCATTTGTTGCTGTTTTCTTCACTGTCCATTATGTTTCTTGTTCTGGTCTTGACAAAAGGCTAATTGGGATACCTGCACTTTTGAAGTGCTTCCTTAATGTGTTTTTGCTCTTTCTCGTTTCCCTCTACCATTGTAGGAATGTTCTGAGCCCTGTGATGTAAGATGTTAATGACCCCCAATTTGTGTTCCAGTGGGTGGTGAGAGTCAAACAATAGGTACTGGTCTGTGTGTGTGGGTTTCTGGTAGACCTCGATGCGAAGGCTTCTGTCTTGTTTGATGTGCATGCTGCAGTCCAAAAAGGCTAGGTTGTTTCCACTGACGTTCTCCTGAGTGAACTTGATGTTGATATCCACTGCATTGATGTGCTCTGTGAAGGCTTCCACCTCATGGGTTTTGATTTTTACCCCGGTGTCATCCACATACCTGAACTTCGTCTAGCTTTAGGTCTGCAAATTTAGTGGCAAATTCTAGGGAGTTACTGACACAATGTGGTCACGTCAATAGTCCTTTGTTGATTTCCCTGTTGGAAAAAAATTTTAATGGAGGTTGGTCCTCTCTCACATTGTCACATTTCAGTTCTGTTTGATGTTTTGGTCATCGTGGCAGGCCAGATGAGTTACTACGCCCTTGACGTTCTGATGTTTTA
This sequence comes from Neoarius graeffei, assembly GCF_027579695.1. Taxonomy (NCBI): domain Eukaryota; kingdom Metazoa; phylum Chordata; class Actinopteri; order Siluriformes; family Ariidae; genus Neoarius; species Neoarius graeffei. The sequence goes on from NC_083570.1 coordinate 111,096,257, forward strand.
TGCCTTACAGGTCATATTATACTGTAGCTCTACAGACACTGTGTCTATACATCATACAGACCTAATTTATAGTCAGTCTGTTTTTCTTAACTGTAATTTTTAATGTTTATTCAATTACAGTGGTGCTTGAAAGTTTGTGAACCCTTTAGAATTTTCTATATTTCTGCATAAATATGACCTAAAACATCATCAGATTTTCACACAAGTCCTAAAAGTAGATAAAGAGAACCCAGTTAAACAAATGAGACAAAAATATTATACTTGGTCATTTATTTATTGAGGAAAATGATCCAATATTACGTCTGTAAGTGGCAAAAGTATGTGAACCTCTAGGATTAGAAGTTAATTTGAAGCTGAAATTAGAGTCAGGTGTTTTCAATCAATGGGATGACAATCAGGTGTGAGTGGGCACCATGTTTTATTTAAAGAACAGGGATCTATCAAAGTCTGATCTTCACAACACATGTTTGTGGAGGTGTATAGTGGCACAAATAAAGGAGATTTCTGAGGACCTCAGAAAAAGCGTTGTTGATGCTCATCAGGCTGGAAAAGGTTACAAAATCATATCTAAAGAGTTTGGACTCCACCAATCTACAGTCAGACAGATTGTGTACAAATGGAGGAAATTCAAGACCATTGTTACCCTCCCCAGGAGTGGTCGACCAACAAAGATCACTCCCAGAGCAAGGCGTGTAATAGTCGGCGAGGTCACAAAGGACCCCAGAGTAACTTCTAAGCAACTGAAGGCCTCTCTCACATTGGCTAATGTTAATGTTCATGAGTTCACCATCAGGAGAACACTGAACAACAATGGTGAGCATGGCAGGGTTGCAAGGAGAAAGCCACTGCTCTCCAAAAAGAACATTGCTGCTCATCTGCAGTTTGCTAAAGATCATGTGGACAAGCCAGAAGGCTATTGGAAAAATGTTTTGTGGACGGATGAGACCAAAATAGAACTTTTTGGTTTAAAAATTTTTATGCTGGGCGGCACGGTGGTGTAATGGTTAGCGCTGTCACCTCACAGCAAGAAGGTCCTGGGTTCGAGCCCCAGGGCCGGCGAGGGCCTTTCTGTGTGGAGTTTGCATGTTCTCCCCGTGTCCGCGTGGGTTTCCTCCGGGTGCTCCGGTTTCCCCCACAGTCCAAAGACATGCAGGTTAGGTTAACTGGTGACTCTAAATTGACCGTAGATGTGAGTGTGAATGGTTGTCTGTGTCTATGTGTCAGCCCTGTGATGACCTGGCGACTTGTCCAGGGTGTACCCTGCCTTTCGCCCGTAGTCAGCTGGGATAGGCTCCAGCTTGCCTGCGACCCTGTAGAAGGATAAAGCAGCTAGAGATAATGAGATGAGATGAGATTTTTATGTTTGGAGAAAGGAAAACACTGCATTCCAGCATAAGAACCTTATCCCATCTATGAAACATGGTGCTGGTAGTATCATGGTTTGGGCCTGTTTTGCTGCATCTGGGCCAGGATGGCTTGCCATCATTGATGGAACAATGAATTCTGAATTATACCAGTGAATTCTAAAGGAAAATGTCAGGACATCTGTCCATGAACTGAATCTCAAGAGAAGGTGGGTCATGCAGCAAGACAACAACCCTAAGCACACAAGTCATTCTACCAAAGAATGGTTAAAGAAGAATAAAGTTAATGTTTTGGAATGGCCAAGTCAAAGTCCTGACCTTAATCCAATGGAAATGTTGTGGAAGGACCTGAACGAGCAGTTCATGTGAGGAAACCCACCAACATCCCAGAGTTGAAGCTGTTCTGTACGGAGGAATGGGCTAAAATTCCTCCAAGCCGGTGTGCAGGACTGATCAACAGTTACCGGAAACGTTTAGTTGCAGGTCACACCACAAGGGGGTCACACCAGATACTGAAAGCAAATGTTCACATACTTTTGCCATTCACAGATATGTAATATTGGATCATTTTCCTCAATAAATAAATCACCAAGTATAATATTTTTGTCTCATTTGTTTAACTGGGTTCTCTTTATCTACTTTTAGGACTTGTGTGAAAATCTGATGATGTTTTAGGTCATATTTATGCAGAAATATAGAAAATTCTAAAGGTTTCAGAAACTTTCAAGCACCATTGTATATAAACTGTGATTAATCACCAGCGTATGCAGTAAAGTATATTCTTTAATGCTGCTATCTGATATCTTAGTGTCGACACTGATGAATGGTATTAAGGCATACAGGAAAACCTCTGGGAAAACAAAGTTTAAAGAGCAAATCTTCTGAAACACAGCTTCATGGAAAAGAAATAAACTCAGCAGTACGCAATAGTTGTGTTTTAGTAAATCACTGAATCAGTAATTCAGCACTGTAGGTGTTTAAGTCATGTTCAAGCACCTGGTGATATTTTCATTCAGTTTCTGTGGGAAGCTATAAAATGTTCGGTGAGGTCATCTGAAATCAATTTGATGTGAACACCTCCTTCTTTGCCACAGTGGATAATCTCCCTACATCTCCTCTTGTCCTCATGTCCTCCTTCACCACATCCATAAATCTCTTCTTTGCTCTTCCTCTTTTCTTTCTGCCTGCCAACTCCATCTCCAGCATTCTTTTCCCAGTATACCCTGGATCTTTTCTCAGAACGTCTCCAAACTGTCTCAATCTCGTCTCTGTCACTTTGTCTCCAAGCTGTTCTACATGTCCCGTCCCTCTAATACATTCATTTGTACTGAAAGCAAAGGTTCACATACTTTTGCCACTCATAGATATGTAATATTGGATCATTTTCCTCAATAAATAAATGACCAAGTATAATATTTTTGCCTCATTTGTTTAACTGGGTTTTCTTTATCTACTTTTAGGACTTGTGTGAAAATCTGATGTTTTAGGTCATATTTATGCAGAAATATAGAAAATTCTAAAGGGTTCACAAACTTTCAAGCACCACTGTATTTATGTCGTCGCTGATGGTGTGGTTATGTAATGTTCTAAGTCTCTTTCGTCCATCCAGAGAACCAATAAACACAGAGAAGCTTTGAAGGCCCTTGCCTTGTCTCTCTTTCTGTTTCTCTCAGTCTGTTAGTCACATCTAGTGACATCTTTTTTTATCTTATTTATGTTTTATTGATTAGTTGATGTTTTTTGGACCATCACACCCATATGTGCTTGTTGAACATCCCATTCCAAAACCACAGTATGTAGTGGCTCCACCCTTCTGTTAAAATATCCTCCAGTCTTCTCTTCTGGGAAGGTTTTCCACTAGATTTTGGGGTGTGGCTGTGGGGATTTGTGTTCATTCAGTTACAAGAGCGTTCGTGAGAACAGGAACTGATGTTGAGATGTTGAGGAGGCCTCATCAGTTCCAGGTCATCCCAAAGGTGTTCAGTTCTTGATTTTGAGTTCATTCAGGGCTCTGTAAAGGACAATCGAGTTCTTTACATCATGAATACACCATGTCTTCATGGAGCCCTGTGCTTTGTGCACAGGGGCACTGTCGTATCATCACGCTGGAACAGGTTTTGGGTTTCTTAGTTCTTGGGATGTTTTTGTTTTTTGTTGTTTTTTTTTGTTTGGTTGTTTTTTTTTTTCCCAGATAGCATACATCATCACTGGTCTAATTTTACGTGAACACAGCTGTCGGATTTGTAGATTTATTGTATGGCACATTTCAGCTTGGAAAATAGTCACTAATTAGCGAAAGACTTTTAAATTCAAAATATCTAAAGATTTACAGATCTGTTCAGTGTGTCACGAGTCATGGCTACTACATGCATTCGTATTTTGTATTTAATTATTATTTTGCACAAATAATAATTTCTTGATCAGGATTTCTTCTCTTTGCTGTCAGGAGCAGAACCAGGACTACGAACCTGAAGCATAGAGTGACCGTTCCAACTTCAGCGTCAACCAGCAGCACAATAATGTTTCTATCAATACGAAGGGCAAATGCTGAACTCATCCCAATAAACAAAACAAAAAAAGATAGTTATTCCTGCAGAAACATGTTCTTCCTATCAGATCTCTCTATAAATATATAAATATAAATAAATATAAATATACTTTTATGATGATCTATTGTAAATGTCCTGTAGCGTGGTGAGTACAGTTTTCTTTATTGACTGCAGGGCAGAGCCTCGTCTCGTTTCCTTGATTCCCTCCCAATGAAACGCGGCCCACTCGCCCTTTGTGGCTCTTTGTGCCTGTGGATATGTGTTTCTATTTGTGTAATAGATGTTTATGATCTTCCAATGCCATATTGGGGGTGAATGGAAATACATACATACATATATATATATTTGGGTATACATATAAATATATAAATATATATATTATGTAGAGCTATGTATGATGCCTGTATGTGGGTATTTATTTATTTATTTATCTATCTATTTTTCCTTCTTTCTTTTAATATCAAATCAAGTTGTTATTTTAAAGTTTTTCAAGTACAAGTTTTATACATTGTAACTTTATAGTTGCTTGTGATTCCAGTGTTTGAAAAAAACGGGCAGTTTGTATTTGTTTGTGCGTTTGTGAGCGTGCGTTTGTGTACCGAAGATTTTAAAGTCAGTGTAAAAGTGTCTTGAAAACATTTATGGATGTCGGAGTAGTGCTTGATAATGCTGGAAATGTTGATCTACAGGTTTCTGTGTCACGCAAGACAAACAAATCCTCTGTAAATAAATAAATAAATGAATAAATTAAAAAAAAAACGTTGTAAGGTTATCCTGAGACTATTTTGGACAGTACACCACAAACTCCCCTTATCAAAAAGAAGTATACTTCAAGTTCATTTTATTACGTAAGTATACTTAAGTAAAGTTAAAGTATATTTCCTTAAGTATACTTTTTTTGTACCAAGTATATTGATATCAATGTACTTACAGTATACTTGTAAGTAAACTAATCTAATACTTCTTGGGACTAAATTAGCCCACTTTTAGTTTATAAAAAGTCTACTTTAAGTCTAAGAGAAGTAAACTCTGAGTATACAACTAGTATTTTTTTATTTTGTACTGCAAGTATACTACAAGTAAACTTATATACTAATAGTTTACTAGTTCTATACTTGTAGTCCATTCTTTAGTTTACAAAAGCATACTTCATAGTATACTGGAAATATACAAGAGTTTACTTGTTTTATACTTCTCGTCCACTTTTTAGTTTACTAAAGTATACTTTGTAGTATACTGGAAACATACTATTGGTTTACTTGTTACACACTTCTAGTCCACTTTTTAGTTTATAAAAGTATACTTTATAGTATATTGGAAAAATTTTATTAGTTACTGGTTATATACATCTAGTCCACTTTTTAGTTTTGAAGTATACTGCAATTACCCTTCTAGGTATACTATTAGTTTTCTAGCCCGAACCCTTACCTCATGCGCACTACCAGTAGACAACTTAAGTGTTTTGTACCTTAAGTTACAATGAAGTTATAAAGGTAAGAATTCACAAAATAACAACAGATACTCAGGATTAAGAACATATTAATTTTCTTTAAAAATCAAAATTTAAAGCAACATTGTATTAAATGACAAAGTACAGTATAAAAACATGGCAATGACAACTGAAATTGACATCCAAGCTCTAAAGAAAAATAAATACATTTAAAAATGTAATTATCTCACTCAGGAGAAATTAAAAAAAAAAAACTTACATGGAACCACAGACACACCTAAGAGTCAACAATGTTGAAGCACAACTACAGGGCAAGTACACTTAAACATAAGGCACAGATATTTTAATACTTTATTAAACTTTTGTTAAGTATTTCTTGATCAAAAGTTTAAGTATAAGATTAATATACTTCGACTTTTCTATATACTTTTCAGTAAAAGCCAAGTATACTTATGTGTAACTTTATTAAGTATATCTCTGATAAGTAAATAAAAAGTAAACTGAAAGCATACTCTCTTATCTCTAGCCGCTTTATCCTGTTCTACAGGGTCGCAGGCAAGCTGGAGCCTATCCCAGCTGACTACGGGCGAAAGGTGGGGTACACCCTGGACAAGTCGCCAGGTCATCACAGGGCTGACACATAGACACAGACAACCATTCACACTCACATTCGTACCTACGGTCAATTTAGAGTCACCAGTTAACCTAACCTGCATGTCTTTGGACTGTGGGGGAAACCGGAGCACCCGGAGGAAACCCACGCGGACACAGGGAGAACATGCAAACTCTACACAGAAAGGCCCTCGCCGGCCATGGGGCTCGAACCCGGACCTTGTTGCTGTGAGGCGACAGCGCTAACCACTACACCACCGTGCCGCCCTACTCTCTTATTTTTAGTTTAAAAGAAGTATAATAGAAGCACACTTGAATAAACTTCTTTTTTGTAAGGGCTAGCATTCTGCACACAGGCTGTTTTCTGGGTACGAACTTCCAGATGCAATGGATAAAATTAAGTATATCAGGTGAAAATTCAAATTCAATCCAGAATTGAATGCAGAACAACAGACTTCTTACAGAATTAAAATATGTTTATCTGTTCTTGAGATATTACAAATCAAAGATTGAAGGAACGGCTTAATTTTTAGAAAACTTCCATAATATTCTGTATGATGATCACATGGTCCAAAATTGGCCTCATTAACCAATGAGATCAAATGTTTTTTCTTAATAACTTTTCTATTTTTCAAGATATTTACATGGAAATTGGCAGCATGTAGATGGTTGTATACTGAATACAAAGTTGAAAAAAATGAGTAAAAACAAATTATGCAAAATAGTATTTAATTAGTACTAATTATGCTAATTTGGTTTAAAAATGTTACATTAGTACACTCAATAAAAAAGTAATACGATTATTTCTAATACCCTCTTTGTGCTCTGTAGGCCTTTGTATTTCTCAAAAGTAGGGCCTACTAGTGTTTATCTCATCTCATCTCATTATCTCTAGCCACTTTATCCTGTTCTACAGGGTCGCAGGCAAGCTGGAGCCTATCCCAGCTGACTACGGGCGATTATTTCAATTAATGTTCACAGCTTTCAAGTCTAAGTTCGAAAAAACTGTCTGATCCACATCCAATAAACAATTCACATTAACTGAACTGAGGGCCCGTTTACACGAGGACGCTGTCGGGTAAAAACGACTAAATATTTTATCAGAAGTGCCTTTCGTTTACACAAGGACGGCGTTTCCGAGGCTGAAAAACGGATAAAATTGAAAACGCCTTCCAAAGTGGATAAGTTTAAAAACGGCCCCCATTGCGTATCCGTCTAAACTACCCAATACGCGAAACTCTGCTCGGATCTGCTCACGTCGGGTACGCGTTTACGTCATACATGTGTCATATACTGTACATGCCAGCCCGGGAAGTAAGAAAGTAAGTGGGGGTGTCGTGGCTCAGATGGCTAAGGCACCATACCATAAAATCCGGGGACCCAGGTTCGGTTCCGACCCGAGGTCATTTCCCGATCCCTCCCCGTCTCTTTCTCCCACTCATTTCCTGTCTCTCTACACTGTCCTATCCAAAAAAAAAAGTAAGAGCATGTCTGATTACATCGATCCAACAGACCTTCAAGCTGCTCTGTGTTTTAATGCAGTAGATGTGTTTTCCTGCTCACCCGCCCGGCTGGAGCTCCTCAGTTTGGTGTCGCCAAGTTACACGCGTGTGCGTGCACGCGCGCGCCGCCTATTCAAGCCGCTCGTGAAACCATAAACCCGAGACTGAAAACAAAACTAGCAGCCGAACGGGTTTATTTTGCTGAGATGGACACTGCCTTTTCTCTTCTTCACCGAAACAAGAGTGAGTGTTACTTAATAAAGGCAGATTAAAAGAGTTTCGGTTTGCTCCTGCTCCTCCCTCGAGCACTACAGTACCTCAGCCGGACCGGTGTTCTGTAAAGTTATCCTAGCAAGTTCTCATACAGACCGTTTTATTATTCAAAACAAGTCATTACAAATTATTTGACTCGGCCAAAGACTCGACCAATACGCACAAAACATAAAAATCGGCAAATGCGTGAAATTCTCACCGATTTTCTATCAGCCCAGCTGATCGGTGGGACAAAACTACTGTTGAATTTTCCTACCCTCCTGGATTTCGCGCATGCGTAGTAGGCTTGGTAGGATAACTTGACAGAACAGCGGCGCAGATGTGCAGATCAGACAAGACAGAAGACGTTGCGCATGCGTGCAGACATAGCGGAGACATTTATGCGTCACCGTATAGACGCAGATTTCCTCCTTGAAAACGGTCGTGTAGACGCGGAAAAAAGTGAGAACAAAAACGGACTTTTGCATTTTTGTTTTATACCGTCCCCGTGTAAAGTGGGCCTGAAATTGACACTCGCATTTCTGACTTCCGTTTTTGTTTTTTTGTTTTTAAATCTCATTCCGAGCACTAAGATCTCAGTATTTTTCATCAAAACAACTCCAGTTATATTCTAAAATAGTTATTTATTTACATGAATCAATTCAATTTGAAAAAAAAAAGTAGGTAAAGCTATGAAAACTCACTTCAAAGTCTCCCGTGGATCACAACATCAAAACTAGCAGATGGAAAATTTTGCTGAATCCTTTATCAGAAACCATGAGAGCGAGAGAACATCCCTATAAAAATGATCTGATTGATATTCACGAGTAACCCAGTGGGAAACCGATCAGGAGAGAGAGAGAGAGAGAGAGCACCTGACTGCTTTCCCGTGACTCAAAAAGAAAAGCACCTGCAGTTTCCCGACGTCACGCAAGCAAAGTTTTTACTCTGTTGTACCGACTTCAACCTGCCGTTACTCCCAAAGTACTGAACAGATCTAAACTATGAGAGATACTCATCATATAGCATATCAATGGAAGCAGAATTGAAAAATGAACATTTTGGAATTTGTTTGAAGTAAATATCATGAATATAAAGGAAGATATCGTGAAAAAAATGATTTTGACCTGTTTGGTGACCTTGACCTTGACAGGATGACCCTCAAAATGGAGGTTCTATTTGAGATCAATGCCCATCTATCCTGAAAATTTCATGAAGATTGGTCCAGCCATTGTCCCATAATCTCATCTCATCTCATTATCTCTAGCCGCTTTATCCTTCTACAGGGTCGCAGGCAAGCTGGAGCCTATCCCAGCTGACTACGGGCGAAAGGCGGGGTACACCCTGGACAAGTCGCCAGGTCATCACAGGGCTGACACATAGACACAGACAACCATTCACACTCACATTCACACCTACGGTCAATTTAGAGTCACCATTTAACCTAACCTGCATGTCTTTGGACTGTGGGGGAAACCGGAGTACCCGGAGGAAACCCACGCAGACACAGGGAGAACATGCAAACTCCACACAGAAAGGCCCTCGCCGGCCCCGGGGCTCGAACCCAGGACCTTCTTGCTGTGAGGCGACAGCGCTAACCACTACACCACCGTGCCGCCCCTTGTCCCATAATGTTGCAAACAAAAAAAAAAAAACAAAGAAACCCCACCGAGAACAATACCTCGCCCCCTGGTGGACTCCATCCTGGGTGAGGTAAAAAACAAAGACAGTAGTGCATAGACAATAAATACAGGATGTGTAATGAACAAAGGGAAGAGGTTGATTTTTAAAGTGCAAATTAAATCCTTCAGTGATTTATACAGTATCAGTGACTTGTACTATCTACACTGTACCAGTCAAAAGTTTGTACACCCCTTCTCATTCATAGGTTTTTCTGTATTGACTACTTTCACATACCCATAATGCTTTGCACCTTGGGGGTAACCAGATGCTATATTTGTTTACTAAGTCAGATAACCTCAGTCATTTCTTTAAGTTCACACAGGGAAAAATAACTTTTCCTGATTTAAAGTTTTATAGAATACCTAAAGAAGCTAAGGGTCGAAAAGCATGGTTAGACAGAATTCACCGTCAAAGTTTTACACCGAAAGACAGCATGCGACTGTGTTCTGCACACTTCAGTGGTGGAGTAAGTTTGATGATCCAAGTCATGAAGCTTACAACCCCTCTGTCTTTGTGTTTAGTCATAAAAAGTGCCGGAAGCAAAAAAACAAAGACGAATTGAAAAGAACAAGGAAAAGAATTGAAAAGGAAAACTTTATTGAAGGATCAACTCCCAAAACAAAGTGTAAACAATGCAGTGTCAGTAAGCTTACATGTCCTTCACCTTTTAGTGTTTACATAGGCAGATCAAATGTAGTATTTGACCCTGTAGTCCTAACAGATTCTTCTAACTGACCAAAGATTGTCGTCATCCAGTAGTGTATGAGCTTCCATATTGTTGCTGTTGGCACGAACATTTTATATGCTAATAAAAATATTAAAATGCTTGTATCTACTGTAAATGATCAAATGCAACTTCTTCAAGAATGGCTTGCAACTAACAAAGTTACTTTAAATTTAAGAAAAAAAATTGATTTTATTTTTCACCATTATCAGATGAAACTGCCCACAGATGTAAACATAAAAATGTTTGATGATACACTGGTGCTTGAAAGTTTGTGAACCCTTTAGAATTTTCTATATTTCTGCATAAATATGACCTAAAACATCATCAGATTTTCACACAAGTCCTAAAAGTAGATAAAAAGAACCCAGTTAAACAAATGAAAAAAAAAATATTTTACTTGATCATTTATTTATTCAGGAAAATTATCCAATATTACATATCTGTGAGTGGCAAAAGTATGTGAACCTCTAGGATTAGCAGTTAATTTGAAGGTGAAATTAGAGTTAGGTGTTTTCAATCAATGGGAAGACAATCAGGTGTGAGTGGGCACCCTGTTTTATTTAAAGAACAGGGATCTATCAAAGTCTGATCTTCACAACACATGTTTGTGGAAGTGTATCATGGCATGAACAAAGGAGATTTCTGAGGACCTCAGAAAAATTGTTGTTGATGCTCATCAGGCTGGAAAAGGTTACAAAACCATCTCTAAAGAGTTTGGACTCCATCAATCCACAGTCAGACAGATTGTGTACAAATGGAGGAGATTCAAGACCATTGTTACCCTCCCCAGGAGTAATCGACCAACAAAGATCACTCCCAGAGCAAGGCGTGTAATAGTCAGCAAGGTCACAAAGGACCCCAGGGTAACTTCTAAGCAACTGAAGGCCTTTCTGACATTGGCTAATGTTAATGTTCATGAGTCCACCATCAGGAGAACACTGAACAACAATGGTGTGCATGGCAGGGTTGCAAGGAGAAAGCCACTGCTCTACAAAAAGAACATTGCTGCTTGTCCACAGTTTGCTAAAGATCACGTGGACAAGCCAGAAGGCTATTGGAAAAAAGTTTTGTGGACAGATGAGACCAAAATAGGACTTTTTGGTTTAAATGAGAAGTGTGATGTTTGGAGAAAGGAAAACACTGCATTCCAGCATAAGAACCTTATCTCATCTGTGAAACATGGTGGTGGTAGTATCATGGGTTGGGCCTGTTTTGCTGCATTGGGGCCAGGATGGCTTGCCATCATTGTTGGAGCAATGAATTCTGAATTATACCAGCGAATTCTAAAGCAAAATGTCAGGACATCTGTCCATGAACTGAATCTCAAGAGAAGGTGGGTCATGCAGCAAGACAACGACCCTAAGTACACAAGTCATTCTACCAAAGAATGGTTAAAGAAGAATAAAGTTGATGTTTTGGAATGGCCAAGTCAAAGTCCTGACCTTAATCCAATCGAAATGTTGTGGAAAGACCTAAAGCAAGCAGTTCATGTGAGGAAACCCACCAACATCCCAGAGTTGAAGATGTTCTGTATGGAGGAATAGGCTAAAATTCCTCCAAGCCAGTGTGCAGGACTGATCAACAGTTACCGGAAATATTTAGTTGCAGTTATTGCTGCATAAGGAGGTAATACCAGATACTGAAAGCAAAGGTTCACATACTTTTGCCATTCACAGATATGTAATATTGGATCATTTTCCTCAATAAATAAATGACCAAGTGTAATATTTTTGTCATATTTGTTTAACTGGGTTCTCTTTATCTACTTTTAGGACTTGTGTGAAAATCTGATGATGTTTTAGGTCATATTTATGCAGAAATATAGAAAATTCTAAAGGGTTCACAAGCTTTCAAGCACCACTGTAGCTAGCGATAACTTTCAGCTCACTATATTAACAAAAACCACCGCTAGTTAGCTAAATCCATCCATCCATCTTCTACTGCTTATCTGGATCTGGGTTGCGGGGGTAGCAGCCTAAACAGAGCAGCCCAGACTTCCCTCTCCCTGGCCAGCTCCACCAGCTCTTCCGGGGAAATACCAAGCCATTCCCAGGCCAGCCGAAAGATGTAATCTCTTCAGCATGTCCTGGGTCTGCCCCAGGGTCTCCTCCTGGTGGGGCATGCCCAGAAAACCTCCCTTGGGAGGCGTCCTGGGAGCATCCTAACAAGGTGCCTGAACCACCTCAACTGACTCCTTTTGATGTGGAGGAGCAGCGGTTCTACTCTGAGTCTCTCCCGAATGACCAAGCTTCTCACCCTGTCTCTAAGGGAGAGCCCAGCTGCCCTGCAGAGAAAACTCATTTCTACCACTTGTATCCGTGATCTCATTCTTTCGCTCATTACCCATAGCTCGTGATCATAGGTGAGAGTGGGAACGTAGATGGACCAGTAAATTGAGAGCTTTGCCTTTTGGCTCAGCTCTCTCTTTACCACAGCAGACCAGTTTAGTGTCCACATCACTGCTGACGCTGCCCCAATCCGTCTGTCCAACTCCCGCTCTCCCTTACCCTCACTTGTAAACAAAACCCCAAGATACTTAAATTCCTCCACTTTAGGTAGCAAGTCCCCCCTGACCCGGAGTAGGCACTCCACCCATTTCTGGCTGAGCGCCATGGCCATGGACTTGGTTGGAGGTGCTGATCCTCATCTCAGCCGCTTCGCACTCAGCTGCAAACCATCCCAGTGCATGTTGTAAGTCACAGATTGATTAAGCCAACAGGACCACATTATCTGCAAAAAGCAGAAACGTGATCCTGCTGCCACCAAACCGGACACCCTCCGTCCCTTGGCTGTGCCTAGAAATTCTGTCCATGAAAGTTATGAACAGATCCAGTGACAAAGGGCAGCCCTGGTGGAGTCCCACATGCATCGGGAACGAGTCCAACTTACTGCTGGCAATGCAAACCAAACTCCTGCTCCGGTCATACAGGGTCCAAATGGCCCACAGTAGTGGACCCTGAACTCCATACTCCCGAAGCACCCCCCACAGGGCACCACGAGGGACATAGTTGTAAGCCTTCTCCAGGTCCACAAAACACATGTAGACCAGTTGGGCAAACTCCCATGCACCCTCCAGTACTCTTGCAAGGGTAAAGAGCTGGTCCAGTGTTCCACAATAAGGACAAAAACTGCATTGTTCCTCCTGAATCTGAGGTTCGACTATCGACCAGACTCTCCTCTCCAGCACCCCAGCATAGACTTTCCCAGGGAGGCTGAGAAGTGTGATCCCCCTATAGTTGGGACACACTCTCCGGTCCCCCTTTGTAAAAAGGGGGACCACCACCCCAGTCTGCCAATCCAGAGGCACTGTCCCCAACCTCCACACAATGATGAAGAGGCATGTCAGCCAAGACAGCCCAACAACATCCAGTGCTTTCAGGAACTCAGGACAAATCTCATCCACCCCCAGAGCCCAGCCACTGAGGAGCTTTTTAACCACCTCAGCAACCTCAGCCCCTGTGATGGGCGAGTCCTCCCAAGCACCCTCAGACTCTGCGTCCTCTTCGGACAAGGTGGGATTGAGGAGATCCTCAAAGTATTCCTTCCACCGTCTGACAATGTCCCCAGTTGAGGTCAACAGCACTCCATCCTTGCTGTAAACAGTAGGGACAGAGCACTGCTTCCCCTTCCTGAGCCGCTGGATGGTTTGCCAGAATCTCTTCGAGGCTGACCGAAAGTCACTTTCCATGGCCTCACCGAACTCCTCCCACACCCGAGTTTTTGCTTCAGTGACCACCAGAGCCACATTCTGCTTGGCTTGTCGGTATCTGTCAGCTGCCTCTGGTGACCTACAGGCTAACCAAGCCCAATAGGACTCCTTCTTCCGCTTGACGGCTCCCCTCACCGCAGGTGTCCACCACCGGGTTTGGGGATTACCGCTACGACAGGCACCAACAACCTTGCAGCCGCAGCTCTGCACAGCCACCTCAGCAATGGAGGTGCAGAACATGGTCCACTTGGGCTCAATGTCCCCATCCTCCCCTGGTATGCAGTTGAAGCTCTGCCAAATGTGGCAGATGAAGATCGACGGATGGGAACCTCCGCCAGACGTTCCCAGCATATACTCACTACACGTTTGGGCCTACCAGGTCTGTCCAGCCTCTTCCCCCACCATCTGATCCAGCTCACCACCAGGTAGTGATCAGTTGACAGCTCTGCTCCTCTCTTCACCCGAGTGTCCAAGACATACGGTCGTAGATCAGATGAAACAACTACAAAGTCAATCATCGATCTACGGCCTAGGGTATCCTTGTGCCACGTGCACTTATGGACACCCTTATGCTCAAACATGGTGTTCATTATGGCCAAACCGTGCATGGCACAGAAGTCCAACAACTGAACACCATTCGGGTTCAGATCAGGCAGGACGTTCCTCCCAATCACACCCCTCCAGGTCTCACCTTCATTGCCCACATTAGTGTTGAAGTCCCCCAGTAAAACAATGGAGTCCCTTCGTGGTGCACTGTCTAGCACCCCACTCAAAGACTCCAAGAAGGCCGGGTACTCTGAACTACCATTTGGCGCATAAGTGCAAATGACAGTCAGAGACCGTTCCCTGAACCGAAGGTGCAGGGAAATGACCCTCTCATTCACTGGGGAGAACTCCAATGTTAGCGCGCTGAACTGGGGAGCTACCAATAGCCCCACCCCTGCCCGGCGCTGCTCACCCTTGGCAACTCCAGCATAAAAGAGAGTCCAACCCTTCTCCAGGAAATTGGTTCCAGAGCCCAAGCTATGTGTTGAGGTGAGCCCAACTATATCTAGTCAGTACCACTCAACTTCATGCACAAGCTCAGACTCCTTTCTCACCAGAGAGGTGACATTCCATGTCCCAAAAGCCAGTTTTGTCAGCCGGAGATCAGTATGCCAGGGCCTCCGCCTTTGGCTGCCACCCAATCCACAGTGCACTAGACCCTTATGGTACCTCCTGCAGGTGGGGAGTCCACAGGAGAGTGGTTCCACATTGCTCATTTGGGCTGGGCCTGGCCGGGCCCCACAGATATAGGCCCGGCCACCAAGCATTCAAAGACGAGCCCCTCCCCCAGGCCTGGCTCCAGGCTGGGGCCCCAGTATCCCTAATCCAGGTGAGGGTACTCAGATACCTGATAACTTTCAGCTAACTATATTAGCAAAAACCACCATTAGTTAGCTAAATCCCATTTAATATCTATGGAGCGGTGGTTAGCTAATGGTAGTTTACACTCAGCTGAAAAAAATAAATCGATGTCTTAATTCCAACCTGAACATAAAAATAGATATCTGTTGGTTTTCTAAGCATTTGATGAGGTAAATTCACCACTTTGGGTTTACACTTAACAACTTACCAGCATAAAAAGATAAGTTATGTCTTTTTCTTCACTCCACTGTCGGAGATGCTGCCATCTTTGTTGAAAATTTCAGAAGCTCTCAGGTGGTCATGTGATTCACTGCTAGCACTCTGATCAGATGATCTTAAAAAGTTGCCCAAAGTGATCAAAATCGTTCAGATAGAAATTACATTGCCGAATCTCAATGGGAAAGTGTCGAAGCACAATTGCCTGGCAACATTGCACAAAAAATTGCCCATCTATCATCATCTTAAGACCATATTTAGGGTGTTTTCACACCTGCACTTCTTTTTCATCAGGTTAAATCAGACTCTGGTTGGTTTCCCCCTTGGGGCAGGTCTGAACATAGTAATCACAGTCAGGTGCAAACCAAAACAACTGCACTGAGACTCTTTAGAGGAGGTGGTGGCCTTGGTCCAGTCCCAAACAAACTCTGGAGCGGTATATTTGTGGTGAGAACGTGAGCCAACCTTGGATGGATTCAACTATGAGGTGTACAGGTGTAAGTTTGAGCTAAAGGGCTCAGGTAGATTCAAACAGATGGCAAGAAAAGACCATTAAAGGTGCCCTTCCACCAAAAACATTTAATACTGGCTCTTTTTGAAATACCATAGTTCACTCCGAGTTGCATATGCATGCTCCATGTGAAAATATAATTCTACTCCCATTCCCTGTATTAGCTTATGAAAGAAAATAGTCAGAAAAATGAGCAGATCTGAAAAAGCCATACGATCTTACGTCACTTCGTAAATTAGTATTCATGGCCTCACCCACCTTGGCTTGCAACTGCCCACGGAAAGGAAGTTCAGATTTAAGCGCGAGGAGAGCTGGCAGAGCCAGTGTTGCCAGATTGGGCGGTTTTAGGTGCATTTTGGCAGATTTGAACATATTTTGGGCTGGAAAACCTCAGCAGTATCTGGCAACACTGAGCAGAGCCCATCTCGTCAGTAGCTAACGAAGAGGACCTAACAGCAATTTGAAAACATGTCTGAATAAGTTCGTGCCTGCATTATTTGTGGCAGTAAGACATCAACGTTGCATTTCTTGCCCAAGATAGAAGAGGTGAAGAATAAATTATTGGAATTTATGTTTGGAACACCACCAGCGAAGTATAATGCAGCGTTAATACTGTGTTCTGATCATTTCAACCACAGTGACTTTTCAAACTTCGGTGCCTTCAGTAGTGGTTTTGCTTCGAGGTTGCATTTAATCCCTGGATCTGTGCCGTCAAGACGATCGACCACCAGCTCACAAGCTGTAAGAAAAACATGAACTTTTTGTTCGAAGGTTTTTGTTACAAAATAGCATTTTCATATTCTCCACATTAGCCTGCATGACATGGTCACAAGCTAGCCAGGGATGGGAGTTTTCTGCTTTTTCTGAGTAAAAAACAACCTTTTTATATTATGCTAAATCCGTTGAGAATTTTTTAAAAATTAATTTCGGGGGGTTGGGGTATGTTCCTTCATGCTGTTCAAACTTTATTAACTCCAACGATGTTTACACATTATTTGTAAGTCGCCATCTTTAGTCTCGTTTAAATCTCGTTGAATGTGATGTAAAATTCGTGTTATCTACATTGTTATTGGTCAAAACATCGATGTCGAGACCATAATAGCCAATCAAAACAGTTTTTGCAAAGACACCCACATTCTTTTTTTAAGTCACTCGTTCATTTTATTTGTTTGTTTGTTCAGTAAAAACCCAAACATTTGTTGAATTTTTCTTATTTCCTCACGTCGCACCTCAATGACGTCAGCGCGCGGTATTTTTCTCTTCACAGTTTGTTCCTTCTCTCTCGCCGTAGTAAGACACCCACATCCGCTTGTTCTGACTCGCTGGAGGTAGCGTCACAGTGCTTTTAGCCAATCAGAGGTAATGCGTTTACATGTCATGAATATTAATGAGTAAGAGCTGAAATCCTGTCGTTCTCCCGCCACCCACTCCTCCACCAAACCAGAACAGCCTGAAACAGGAGAACCACAGCATTTTTTTTTCACCAAAACCGGCTCACAGGGCATTCATTCATACTAGAGACCACCGCACAGTTAATGAAAAAACGAAGCAAGGAGACCTTTAACATCACGCTTACTAAACACAGCTTTGGTTTAACATGTTGACAGTTAGCATGTCTTTGTACATGTTCAATATTAGCTTCCTTGCTCTGCTCAGTCATCTCAAGGTAGCACGCCATCTGTTAAAAGTGTGAAGCAGTATAGTATTTTCACAATGTTTCTTTGAAGTGCATTCAACATTCTGCTGCTATATTTTAGCTTGGTATAGTGGGTATATTGCCCAGATAATGTAATTACCAAGTTATAAGCAAATGCCAACTCTGCCATTGCTCCATGCTCTCTTTTTCTTTGTTCCACTGTCGGAGATGCCGCCATCTTTGTTGAAAATTTCTCAGGTGGTCATGTGATTCGCTGCTAGCACTTTGATTGGATGATCTTAAAAAGTTGCCCAAAATGATCAAAATCGTTCAGATATAAATTACGTTGCTGAATCTCAATGAGAAAGTGTCGAAGCACAATTGCCCAGCAACACTGCCCAAAAATTTGCCCTATCATCACCTTAACATTACAAAATATCAAAAAAGTTCATGGGGTGAATACTTATGCAAAACATTTGTGTGTGTGTGTGTGGGGGGGGGGGGGGGGGGGGGTTGGGTTTTTTTTAAGGTGATAGATGTTAATTCAGAATTCTGCATTCAGAATGTATCAATGAACACACTGAAGAAGACAAACTTGATATGTTTTTACATCATTAACCTTTTTTTTTTCCAGCCCACTTCACCACTGTACTAAGTATCATGGCTCAATACCTAAAACAAGTTTAAACCCCTGATCTAACCCATTGGGGGGGGATTACCAACCATATCTCTAATGATCTTATTTAGAAATGAAATGTTTGGAAAATGAAATGGGCATTACTCAGACCAAATGGCATCACCAAGTATTCAGAGTGCTCCAGATTATTGTTAAATTCCTGTTCTTGAATTTAAATAGGGATATAACTTCAGTGTAAACTGCAGTAGTGTGGATTTGGTTTGTGGTGTGTGACATTGATGGACAGAACACACAAACTGCCTGAGGTTCTGTAGTCTAAACATAGACATCGTTCTTCTGACATAGATGAAACTAGACACTGCGTTAAAGGGTTAAAATTATTCTCAGCTTTGAGGCTTTCTCTGAGGATTGAACTGACACTTTCTCTCTGCGAATACAGTCACCAGGAAGGACATGTTTTAGTTTCATTTCACTTGATTTTGTTGAAACCAGGTGGGTTTAAAGAAAAAGCACAATCTAGGGACACTGTAGAGGAAAGTTTGATTTTGGTAGAAAGAAATGTAAGTGAAGTGCAAGATCAGAGCTTATATACATATGCACCAATCGGCCATAACCTTAAAACCACAGACAGGTGAAGAAGTGAATAAGATTATCTCACTTCATTGACACCTGTTAAGGGGTGGGATATATTACACAGCAAAAGAACAGTCAGTTCTTGAAGTTGATGTGTTGGAAGCAAGAAAAATGGAAAAGCGTAAGTGAGCGACTTTGACAAGGCCCAAATTGTGATGGCGAGATAACTGGGTCTGAGGATCTCCAAAATGGCACATCTTGTGGGGTGTTCCCAGTATGCAGTGGTTAGTACCAACCAAAAGTGGTCCAAGGATCTGAAGGACAACCGGTGAACCAGTAACAGGGTCATGGGTGTCAAAGGCTCATTGATTCACATGGAGCACACAAGCTAGCCCATATGGTCCAACCCAGAAGAACAGAAGAGTCCCCATGACCCTGTCTCTGGTTCACTGATTGTCTTTCCTGTGGGACTTCCAAATACAGACAGACAAACTGGTAATGGCTAACCAACCAGACATGGTAGTGGTGGACAAATGGGAGAAGAAGGCTGTGGTGATAGTTGTGGCAATACCAAATGACAATAACATCAGGAGGGAGGAACTTGAGAAGCTCAAGAAGAGCTAGAAAAGATGTGGAAGATGAAGACATGGTGAACAGTGATCCCTGTGGTGATAGGAGCCCTTGGTGCAGTGACCCCCAAACTGGGAGAATGTCTCAAACAAACCCCAAGAACAACATCAGAGATCTCAGTCCAGAAAAGTGCAGTCCTAAGAACAGCTAAGATACTGCACAGGACCCTCAAACTCCCAGGCCTCTGGTAGAGGACCCAAGCTTGAGGGAAAAAAGACCTCCTGAAGGAGGGGCAAGTAGTGCTGCCACTAATGACTAATTTTCTCATGACTAATCTTTCGACTAATTTTTCGATTAGTCGACTAATCTTAACAACTAATTTCCAAAAAAATCAAGCTATTGCTATTTCATAGATGTGTCACGTTCATTATGTCTTCTCATTAAATCAAGTCATTAGTTTTCTTTTGTTACAGACATGTAAAAGTTTTTTCCTTTACCTGACATGTTTCGACGGTGTAACTTCCGTTAGTTTTTTCTTTTTTATCAGACATCTAATTTTTTAGGTTTGTTTACCTGACATGTTTCGACGTAACCGGAGCATGCACACATCAACGACAAATGGATTCATAACATATCAAGGTACAAACTCTCACAAGCAGAACGCAGTATATTAGCAAAAGGACTCAACTATGCTGTCACACCGAACAACATACCACACGAGGAATTCATTCTGGCAACTGAATTAGCATGCGAAAAAATACAGGATCAGGGACAAAAAGCAGCACTAAGAAATGCAATAGCTGGTATATTGAAAATGGCCAAACCACCACCCAGTAACATCACAAAACAGGAAGCCAAAGCTATGAAAACATTAGCAAAAAATAAAGACATCACAATCCTCCCAGCAGATAAAGGCAGGACAACAGTTATTAGGGACACTGATGAATATGAACGGAAAATGATTGAATTACTCAGTGACAACGCATTTGAGATATTAAGAAAAGACCCAACAGAATACAAGAAAAAGAAACTTAAAGCACTACTCAAACCACTACTAGATGAAAATAAAATAGATAAGCAGGCATACAATCATTTAGTACCCACAGCCAACGTCATCCCCAGGATTTACGGTACACCAAAGATACACAAACCAGGAACACCATTACGCCCCATAGTAGATAGCATTGGTTCAGTGACATACAACGTATCAAAAGCACTCACCGAAATAATTAAACCATTACTAGGACTCACAGACCAACACTGCAAAAACTCAAAACAACTGGCAGAAGAACTAAAAAACATCAAAATGCAGCAAGACGAAGTTTTCATATCACACGACATCATATCTCTTTTCACCAGAACACCCATGGAAGCCACCATACAGGTAGTACAAGAAAAATTAAAAACAGACAGGATGCTCAAGAAACGCACAAACCTCACTGTACAAGACATCACTCAGCTCCTTCAATTCATCACCACATCCACATACTTTCAGTTCAGGAATACAATTTACAGACAGAAGGAAGGTTTTGCCATGGGAGACCCACTATCAGCCATCATGTGCGGCTTTTTCATGGAAGATCTGGAGCAGAAAGCACTCACTACAATACCAGCAGAATACAGGCCAACACTCTGGAAACATTACGTGGATGACATACTAGAAAAAGTGAAGAGGGGACACACTCAACAACTCACCGACCATCTCAACACCATAGACAATACCGGTAATATAAAATTCACACATGAAGAAGAAACGGAGCAGTCAATAGCATTTTTGGACTTAAAAATACATCACACAGAAGATGGGGACATCAAAATAAAAGTACACAGAAAACCCACACACACCGACCAATATTTAAACTGGACTTCCGAACACCCCATAATGCACAAAATATCAGTAGTCAGAACATTACATGAACGCACAGCAATAATTACAGATCCACAGGACAAAGAACAGGAGGAACAACATATACAACACGCACTGAAGGCATGTCAATATCCACAATGGGCAATATCCAAAGGTGTGGAACAGGTTAAGAACAACAAAACACAGAAGAAAGAGAAAAAACAAACCAACAAACAAGAACACAGGGGAGTAGTGACATTACCATACATTAGGGGAATAACTGAACGCATTCAAAGAGCAATGAGGAAACACAACATTAACACACCTGTCAAACCATACACAACACTCCATCAGATCCTGGTTCATCCCAAAGACAGAATACATCCGGACAACAGATGCAACACCATATATGAGATTCCATGTCAATTATGCAATAAAACTTACATCGGGGAGACAGGAAGGAGTTTCAACACAAGAAAAAATGAACATAAGAAAGAGTGCGAAAAGGAGACAGCTACAAGACAAACCCGAACAATAAAAGAAAAGGCACAACAGGAAAATTATAAGTCAGCCATAACAGATCATTGCAAAAGGGAAAATCATATTATGGACTGGGGGAATGCCAGAGTCATCCGCACAGAAGATAACAAACATCAGCGCTGGATCAGGGAGGCCATGGAGATCCGTAAGCGAAGCCCGAGGACCATCAACCGAGATGAGGGAGCATACATGCTCTCCCATACCTGGAGTGCCATCTTGCAGGGGACGAACAGACAGTAGAAGGCGTGACCGACCTGTCAAACCAGACAGGAAGGCCACGCCTTCGGAAACATCAGCTGATAAAAGATGCATCACCAATAACATCCGGTGACACTCTGAGGAAGACGACAGTCGTACATCGAAACATGTCAGGTAAACAAACCTAAAAAATTAGATGTCTGATAAAAAAGAAAAAACTAACAATATTCAATATAAGACATAATGAACATAATCGAAAGGTGTAACTTCCGTCTTCATCCGAGGGTCACCCAGATGTTGGTGTGTGACGTGCTTTTGTAATCAGCTGATGTTACGGAGGTGTGGCCTCCCTGTCAACATTGACAGGTCAGCCACACCTCCCGCTGTCAGTGTTGCCCCCTCAGGACGGTGCTCCAGGTGTGGGAGAGCATGTATGCTCCCTCCTCCCTGTTTATTGTTCTTGGGCTACGCTTTCTGATTTCTATTGACTCCTTAATCCAACGGTGGTATCTGTTGTTCTCTTGTTGTATGATTTGAGCATTGTCCCAGTCCATTATATGATTTTCCCTTCTGCAGTGGTCTGTTATTGCTGATTTGAGGTTCTCTTGCGTGGCTTTATCTTTTTTTGCTCGTTTGTCTCTGTTCTGTTTCTTTTTCACATTCCTTTTTATTTTCCTTTTTTCGTATGCTAAAACTCCTTCCTGTCTCCCCAATGTAGGTTTTATTGCATGACTGGCATGGTATTTCATATATGACATTGCATTTATTGTGTTGGTCGATTTTTTCCTTAGGGTGAGCTAGTAGCTGTCGTAGTTTGGTGTGTGGTTTCATGGGTGTTTGTATATTGTGTTTTTTCATGGCTCTTTGGATTCGTTCTGTAACTCCTCTGACATATGGTAGAGTTACTACTGCTTTGCTTTCTTGTTTTTGGATTGTCTGTTTTCTTCCTTTTTTCGTCTGTGTCTTTTCTTTTGTTTTCACTTGTTGTGCGCCTTTGTGTATGGCCCATGGTGGATATTGACATGTGATCAAAGCTTGCCATATGTGTTGTTCTTCTGTTGCACATTCTGTGGGATCGGTTATGATTGCTGCACGTTCGTAGAGTGTTCTGACAACTGACAGTTTGTGTGCGATGGGGTGTTCAGACATCCAGAGCAGATATTGATCAGTATGCGTCGGTTTTCTGTAGATTGTTATTTTGATGTCTCCGTCGTCTGTGTGGTGAATTTTGATGTCCAAAAACGCTATTGATTTTTCTGTTTCCTCTTCATGCGTAAATTTTATGTTGCCGGTGTGATCTATGGAGTTGAGGTGATCAGTCAATTGTTAAGTGCGTCCGACTTTTACTTTCTCCAGGATGTCATCTACATACCTCCTCCATAACATCAGCTGATTACAAAAGCACGTCACACACCAACATCCGGGTGACCCTCTGATGAAGACAGAAGTTACACCGTCGAAACATGTCAGGTAAAGGAAAAAACTTTTACATGTCTGTAACAAAAGAAAACTAATGACTTGATTGCTATTTCATTTGAGTTCTTTTTATTTTGAATGCAACTCAAGGGCCAAAACATAAAATGTCACTTGTACCAAAGTAAAAAGTAAACATAACATAAACATAACATAAATTAAATATTGAATAAATAAAATAAAATTTAATAAATAAAATAAGGTGCAATAAAATGGGAGAATGTCTTCCACTATAAAACTACTATTCTCCAAAAGTATAATCCTATCAATATAAAAGAAAATACGCCACGAATTCTAGAACACAAACAAGTTTTTATTTTCTTGCCATCATGGAACTGTATGGGCACCGTAATTCTTCAATTAGCGCGACCACAGAATATTTGGCCGGATGATGAGATGCTGGTACGTCAGGGGCATCGCCAAAACATTCAAAATAGACTAGGCTACACACAAAACTGTTAAAATACTACAAGCACACAGCACTTCTACCCATAATATCCGATATGTCTGAATGCCTGAACTGTTGGGTCAGCCGCTACACAGCCTGATGAACTATGTTTGGCTGTTGCGCTGCGCCTCTCGTCGGAAAATGTAAAGCCAGCCTCTTGTGGCACTGCTGGGGGTTGGTAGAGTAGCCGGGGGATGGTGACGCCAAGTTAAAAAAGTTACATTCGTCCTGCGTGTGTGTGTTTGTTGTGTGAGAGTTGCATAAGTTATGGCTTTTATCTATGTTGTGTGCTTATTCAATAAGCCCGATAAATCCTCTGTCTCGAGTCTGGTGCTCATGCATCGTGGATGTGCTCCCGTGATAAGCCAACGAAGTCTTACAGAGTGCACAAACCACTCTATCACCAGCTGCCCTAAAGTATTCCCATACTTTCGATGCTTTTGGTCTTTTCGTAACGTTAGAAGTCGCCGTCCTTGATTCATCAGAGTCACTTGCCGCTGCCATTTTCATGTCAAGGCATGCTCAAAACCAGAACCGACAGTAAAGGAAGATCATAATGGGAGAGGGAAAGAGAGCCAATTTGACCGGTGGGGTGCGCACATCAAAACTAGTGGTGTGGAGCGGAATTACCTGAACTCGGATGAGCTGTTTGAGACTGAAGACCAAAAATAAATAGGCGATTGACAGGCCGACAAAAAAAAAAGTCATCGACTAAAAAAATTCCAGTCGACCATTTTTTATGGTCGATTACATTGACTAAGTCGACTAATCGCGGCAGCACTGGGGCAAGTGGGGAATTTGATATAGTCACTACCTAAAAGTGGAGCTCCTGATGAGTTTTTAAGCAAAATATTAAAAAATTCACAAGGGCACAAAATCACCCTGAATAGAATAATAATATTACAGCACCATTGAATTGTGTCATGTTGTGTATTTCAGATCAATAAATTGCTGCACTGTCTTGTGACTGTGAGACCAATCATGAGATACATATCGCAGTGACGATACATATTTATTCCTTTCTTTGACACCACATGCCATGCGCCAGAAACAGCACCACCACATTTATTATGGTGTGACTCTGCTAGGTGCCTGGGGGACAGCAGTGAACCAGCACTTCCACTTTAAGGCCCGGTCCCACTGCACTTACGGATGCAAAGAGGATGTAAAACGTAAAAAAATCTTTGCCATCCGTTGGAAAACGCTATGCATCCGTTGTGTACTCATTGCATACGTGCTTCATACGCTCTATCCATCGAGCATCCGTCCACTGTGATTTCATCCGCGCAAAAAGTTTTGAGCTGCACAAAACTTTTAGAACGGATGAACTTTCCGCCGTGTACGATGTAAATCCGCGACATATACGAGCAACAAACGTTCTATGTCCGTTATCATCCGTTAAACGTCTGCTGTATCCTCTCTGCATCCTCTGGGCATCCTCGCAACTCACATCCGCTGCAGCTGAAAACGGAAAGAGGGAGGAAAGATAAGGTACATGAAACGTCTATTCATCGTTAGTAGCACGGAAATAGAAAGGATGTAAGTGTATGCATCTCGTATATAAAGTATTCAAAACGGACAAAGCGTTTATATCTGGGATGTATCTCGTATATTTAGGATGTCTGGAGTATGTCTAGAGTATGTAGAATGACACCTAGCGGACAATCGATATTTTGTATAAAAAGGGGGAGAAAATCATCTAGTAGTAGAGATGTATCGATGTAGCCGCCAGCACGTCTTTCCGCTTTATGCTGACGGCGTGCGTGCTGCATCCCTTTATATCCGCGGAGCAGACGCAATTCATACCCCCCGCATGCGCAGTGAACGGTCTGCATCCGATATACATCCGCGCAACATCCCCTTTGTTTCCGTTAGGCGTACGTGATGCATCCTCTTCATCCGCTATGCATCCGCTCTTTCTGCTATGCGTCCGCTTCTCAGTTATCACCGGTAGCCCCTTCGGAGCTGTCATCCACTTCCATCCGCTTTCATCCGCTAGGCTTCCTATGAACATGCGTTTAACATCCCCGCTATATACTACCCACGTCCGTTCTTTTCCGTTCTGTTTTCGCAAATTTTCGCCATTTGTGTCCATTTCTGGAGCGGATGAAAACGGATAGAGCCACCCCCGAAATTTTGCTCGTCCGCTGTGTCCTTTTTGCATACGTTTTGTGTCCATCGGCCAGTGGGACCGAGCCTTTACATCACTACTGTAGAGTTACCATCCAGTATCACACTCAATATGTCAAACAGGTGTCTGGTTACATCTGTCATGTCCACATGTGCTGGAGCACCATTAGGACTAATGACCATGTACCTGTTCCCAATTAGAGCTCAATCACAGCCCAGACATTTATATAAGGACTCTGAGTAACACATAGACTTTGCGAAAGCCTTGTATTTTGTGTCACTTTTCTGGTTTTGGCCCTGTTTGTGTTTTTGGACTGTGAGTATTTTATTCCCTCTGACATCTTGTCTGTGCTTCACTCCACCACTGCCTAGTTTTCAACTCCGTTTTGGATCTGTTTGCTCGCGTGTTTTCAATAAAACTCTGCCTGTGATTACATCCATCTATCACCCTTACATGACAGAAACTCAACCGTCCAACAAGTGAGTGGACTTATAAACCTGTTTTAACTCGTTTTATATGAAACTGTCGTGAATCTTTTCCGTAAAATGTGTTAATAAATACTAATCCCACATTATTTTTTAAAAGCAAGTTAAAAATAAGCACTGGATAAAAACCCATCTATCTTATGGAAATAAAGATACAAATTTTGTTGTCTGGTGGTCAAGTATTTATGAGATACATTGCCTACTTTATTGGTAAGTAGGTGTTATGTTGAGGTGCCGTGGAATGATGTGTATGGTTTCTGATAAATGAGTGCTTGCATTTCTAGCTTATAGACGTCTGTTTCTGCTTTATAATGAGTGGAAGTCATCAAGGACATTAGAGTTAGAGTCCTACTGAACAACCCAGAGGTGACATTGGTGAGATGCATTGTGTTAAAAAGCTGGTGGTTTATCCAGCAGTGTGTGTTTATCCCAGCGTGTATTCTATTGCCTTTCCTTCTCTCTCTCTCTCCATCATAAACAGGATGTGTATCTGCTGAGAGAGGCACATTGTGTTCATTCCTCCTGTAAGCCTCTCCTCATTGTCACTGTGTGTGTAATCAGACAGGAGAGGAAGGGGTTTAACTGCTCCCCTCCCTCCCTCTTCACCACACTGGGGTATTAAAGAGGGCACCCCTGCCCCAAACTCTGCTCTCCCCTTCACACTCAGGCCATGTGGGCTGATTTAATGAAAGCCTCCTGTGAGGAACATGGCCTCCTTTAAGAAGTCTCTGGAGGAGCTGAAGAGCACCACGCAGTCAGCTACTAAACACGTCGCTGACTCTGCAGGTACTGCAACATCTCTCTCTATCTCTCTCTCTCTCACACACACACACACACACACACACTGAAACTATGTGATATCTGAAAACTTATAAAGCACATATAAAAGGTTTATTATTATAATTGTAATAGAGAACAAATTAAACCGTGTGGCATATATTAAAGAATAAAAATTCATATTTTTCTATAAACTCTATTTTCATAATTTCTCCTCTTTTTACTCTTATTCTTTTTTCCTGGACAAATTCTGTCATGTACAGTGATTTATTGTTTTAATTTACTCTTATTTGTTCCTTTTCCCATTTCTTTTACAAAATGTATATACAGCTTATTCTGTTTCTATTTACTCTCCATTTTCCATTTCTTTACTCACGACTTTATATAATTTTCTTCTGTTTTTGTTTTACAAACTCTACTGCGTCTAATTTATTGCCTTAATTGGCTCTTATTGGTTTTAATTTAACAAACTATTTTACATAATGCCATCATGTTTTTCTTATTTGGTTTATTATTATTATTATTATTATTATTATTATTATTATTATTATTATTATTATTATGTGGAAAGAAAAATATCTGACTTCTCACAGGGTTGTTTTTTGTAGCTAATTTTCCCTGTGTGTATATTTCAACATATTTTAGTCATTTTGGGGAAAGTGTTTAAACTGAGCCCTCTGTATTTAAAGTGGAGCTCAGCAGATCAACACCATTCACCTGGTTCATGTGATTTCAGTGCAAACAGCTCAAGACACTGTACAGCAGGTGGCAGAGTCGTCCAAGGAAACCACCAAAATCGGTGAGAGAGAGAGAGAGAGAGAGAGAGAGAGAGAGAGAGAGAGAATGAATGGGGAGAGAGACAAAATGATAGAGACTGAGAGAGAGAGACAGAGAGAGAGCGTGAATGAGGGGGGAGAGAGAGAATAAGAGAGAGTGAATGAGAGGGTTGGAGAGACAGAATGATAGAGAGAGAGAGAGAGAGAGAGAGAGAGAGAGAGAGAGAGAGAGAGAGAGAGAATGATAGAGTGAATAAATAAGGGGGAGAGAAAGAGAATGATTGAGAGTGAGAGAAAGAGAATGAGAGGGGGAGACAGAATGAGAGAGACAGACAGAATGAGAGAGAGACAGAAAGAGAGAATGAGAAAGAGGAATAATAATGAAAGAGAGAGGGGGACAGACAGAATGAGAAAGAGAGAATAAGGGGAAGAGAAACAGAATGATAGAGAATGAGAGAGAGAGAGAGAGAGAGAGAGAGAGAGAGAGAGAGAGAGAATAATAATGAGAGAGAGCGAGAGAGAGAATGAGTGCCTTGGAGCATGCACAGCGTTTTATACACTACCGTTCAAAAGTTTGGGGTCACCCAGACAATTTTGTGTTTTCCATGAAAAGTCACACTTTTATTTCCCACCATAAGTTGTAAAATGAATAGAAAATATAGTCGAGACATTTTTCTGGCCATTTTGAGCATTTAATCGACCCCACAAATGTGATGCTCCAGAAACTCAGGCTACGTTTACATTACGTCGAATCAGCGGATCATCAGATTAACGTTCTTAAAATGATTCGCGTTTACACTAAAACCGTTAGCCGTGCACACAGCAACACCAATACGCGGATACGCTCGGCTCCGCAGGCATCCTGCGCTCCAAATCACTCCACCCTGAACAGCGAGTGCCCTCTGGAGGGTGCGCACTCCGGCCCTGCGCAGCTCACAGAGTGCGCGAGTGAAGTGAACAAGCCACGATTCGGGACTGAGCCGCTGTGTGTGAGATCCCAGCGCATATCACTTATTACTTGCAAGTGGAAGGATGGCAAGCCTAAAGACAATCATAACTACACAGTGGGCAGTATTTGCATCAGTATTTGCAGTATTTTCATACTTTTATACTCTTTAATGAAAGGTGATACAAGGCGGAAGTCCGCGCCGTTTTTCAGCAGTCGCGTCACATGACCAACGCCAGCGAATCAGGAAGGTGGATGTCACAGTGACGTTGTCCAATGAGACGCCAGCTAGAGCTCAGCACAGCGTATTCGCGTATTCTGAATGTTTACACAGCACCGGAGCTGATACGATCTAGATTGAATACGTGGACGCTGGCGGATTCCCGTTTCCCCGCTTTTCCAGGGGGGTTAATGTAAACGGACAGTGCATCCGCGAAGAAAACGAGATAGATACGGTCTAGTGTAAACGTAGCCTCAATCTGCTCAAAGGAAGGTCAGTTTTATAGCTTCTCTAAAGAGCTCAACTGTTTTCAGCTGTGCTAACATGATTGTACAAGGGTTTTCTAATCATCCATTAGCCTTCTGAGGCAATGAGCAAACACATTGTACCATTAGAACACTGGAGTGATAGTTGCTGGAAATGGGCCTCTATACACCTATGGAGATATTGCACCAAAAACCACACATTTGCAGCTAGAAGAGTCATTTACCACATTAGCAATGTATAGAGTGGATTTCTGATTAGTTTAAAGTGATCTTCATTGAAAAGAACAGTGCTTTTCTTTCAAAAATAAGGACATTTCAAAGTGACCCCAAACTTTTGAACGGTAGTGTATGTATTTTCATTACATGCAAGCAGTCATACTTTTACTTCAGCATGCATATCTGTGTGTGTGTGTAGCCGCTGAGGAGGTGTCCAAACAAACACAGTCTGCTATCAGCACAGCCGCAGATAAAACCTCAGAGACCATAAAGGAATTCGGACACAAACTGGGGGCCAAATAACACCACGGGAACGCTGATATTTATTTCTCACCTGATTTTTTTTCTCATCAGTACAAATGATCAAAGAAGAAACAACCATTTTCTTTAAATGTTCTGTCTGAAATTAGCATGTTCATCTGAAACAATAAAAGATGTGATGACTGTGTGTGTGAACGGCTGATGGACCTATAAACCCGGGGTGTAATGTCAAGCTCTGATCGCTCTGTTAAATGTTCAGAGAGAATCTGCTCAAGAAACATGCATCCGGGGAGACATTCAGAGGCTCAGGATGAAAATTTATGAGTTAAGAATGTCACTAAAGCCTACGCTGGTGTGTTTTACACACACTCTGAGCTCTCTCTCTCTCAGAGATGTCATTCATTTTAATGTCTGTAATCCAAGTAATTATCTTTCCATGGTCAATGAATTAGTATTAAAAAGAGAAGTGGTGATGGCAACCATGGCAGCATAAGAGCTTTCAGTTCACATGCCTCAGTGCCTCAGGTCCTGTCCAAACATACATGATTTATTATTTTTTTTTTACCTTTGTTTTTTTTAATGAAAACACCATTAACCAAAAATGAAGATTTCTGCAAAATGCCCTCTAATTTAACTCTTTAGATAAATCAGTACCAGACAAGCAAATTGTATGTTAGATGTTATTATTATTATTATTATTATTATTATTATTGTTTTTGTTTGTTTTAATTAATTAATTTTTGCCTGGAAGACAAAGAAATTCAACAACCATTAAAAAAATACTCATTATTAGCCAGGTTTCCATTAAACTTACTTAATACGCAATTTGAAAGCGCGAACGAAAAACAAGTAATGGAAACTCGTGGATTTAAAAAACAACAACTTTCAAACATTGCAAAAAAGTGTATCTGCTCACGTAAGGTGGATTTACAGGCAATTCTACGAAGCAAGATTTCACAAAACTGAAATGGAAAAACATTTTTTCACTACAATTTAACACTACAACGGCAATGATGGTGGATACGATCGAAGTCCCGTGGCGAATACGAGGTGATCCAAATGACTGTCCGAGAGGAGAAAACCCAGCTTTAATTACAAAACCTCCTTCAGTCGTTTCCTCACAGACCCTTCACAATCGTGTTTTGTTGACTTCATGGTGGTGTGATGACATATAACCTTTACAGGAAGCAGGAACACACAGGTTTGTGGAATCACTGATGAACCCAAGCCAAATAAAGTCCAGCATAGTCACACTACAGTTAAAGACATGGAGAGAAAATAATCTCAAATGATCTATCACAGGGGTTCTCAACCTTTTCTACTTTAAGGCACATCTATTCATACTTGTAATGAGCCGAGGCCCATTAAAAAAGATCCCCAATTATTTTGGCTCATCTAGTCTATTAGAATCTAATAATCTATTGTAAAGTTTATGAATGGGATGCGAGCTCACTCCCTGTTACAGATCTGAACCCAGGAATTAAATAAATACAATAAAAACAAACTTTGTAATTGTAGGTATTGTATTTAAAACTGTATGGATGTGCTCAAAGTCAAACCATGCACACAGGACATTCTCAGTCCAAAAGAGATTAATGATCCAAAAGTGGAGTCTGGTCCATTAACACAAGAACTTATTGCCATGTTTGTGTACAGAAAACAAGCAAGTTATTAAAACCAAGATGTACACTCAAAAGAAGTGGATATAGAAACCACTCAATGGGATTAGATCCTTACACATGAAAAGAGAACTGAAGGCAATTTTTTTTATTATCAAAATTCCATTTCTCTCATTTTATTAAATCTAGGAATGCATTTTTGATAGCTATTTTGTCACTGCTATGCTTGAAATATGCTATGTAATATATCAGTCCGGGCGGCACGGTGGTGTAGTGGTTAGCGCTGTCGCCTCACAGCAAGAAGGTCCTGGGTTCGAGCCCCGGGGCCGGCGAGGGCCTTTCTGTGTGGAGTTTGCATGTTCTCCCCGTGTCCGCGTGGGTTTCCTCCAGGTGCTCCGGTTTCCCCCACAGTCCAAAGACATGCAGGTTAGGTTAACTGGTGACTCTAAATTGAGCGTAGGTGTGAATGTGAGTGTGAATGGTTGTCTGTGTCTATGTGTCAGCCCTGTGATGACCTGGCGACTTGTCCAGGGTGTACCCCGCCTTTCGCCCATAGTCAGCTGGGATAGGCTCCAGCTTGCCTGCGACCCTGTAGAAGGATAAAGCGGCTAGAGATAATGAGATGAGATGAGAATATATCAGTCCATATGTCAAAGCAATGGCCGTAAACGAGATTCGTTGAGACCTGTGCGAGACATCGTAGGACGTAAGTAAAACGTACAGTAGAAATCAAAGTGACCAACATCTGGCAACATTGTCAAAAGACGCACGCGCCCTCTTTCGAATGCTGACGTAATCAAGCCGGAAGTCTTGTTTGTTTTGATAGCCATCAGGAAAGTTTGAAAAAAATAGGCAGTAATCGTTGTTTAAACTCGTTTTGTGTAATATTTCGTTTGGAAAACAGTTTTCAAAATGGCGGCACTGACACCTGGCTGACACTTCACGTTTCGAAGTCTCACACAAGTCTCATAAAGATCGCATGGATAAGTGACGCCTGCCGGCCGTGGACCAAACTAACTAAATTCAACATGGCTAAAAAAACGAATAGGCCGATAAGTCTCATCTCATCTCATTATCTCTAGCCGCTTTATCCTTCTACAGGGTCGCAGGCAAGCTGGAGCCTATCCCAGCTGACTACGGGTGAAAGGCGGGGTACACCCTGGACAAGTCGCCAGGTCATCACAGGGCTGACACATAGACACAGACAACCATTCACACTCATATTCACAGCTACGGTCAATTTAGAGTCACCAGTTAACCTAACCTGCATGTCTTTGGACTGTGGGGGAAACCGGAGCACCCGGAGGAAACCCACGCAGACACGGGGAGAACATGCAAACTCCACACAGAAAGGCCCTCGCCGGCCACAGGGCTCGAACCCGGACCTTCTTGCTGTGAGGCGATAGCGCTAACCAGTACACCACCGTGCCGCCCTAGGCCGATAAGTATAATATTTAATTGCAATTAGCTGCCAATACGAGTCACGATATAAGGTGACTAAAACCGAAAACGTAACTGAATAACACGTTAATTAAGAAATAAAGCAAGTTTAAAAATGACTTCAGTTCCCCTTTAAACACATGGAGAGAAAATAATCTCAAACGATCTATCACAGGGGTTCTCAACCTTTTCTACTTTAAGGCACATCTATTCATACATGTAACGAATCAAGGCCCATTAAAAAAGAGCCCCAATTATTTTGGCTGATCTATTCTATTAGAATCTAATAATCTACTGTAAAGTGTATGAATGGGATGGAACATCACTCCCTGTTACAGATGGGAGCCCAGGAATTAAATAAATGCAATAAAAAACAAACTGTTTTTAATTGTAGGTATTGTATTTAAAACTGTATGGATGTGCCCGAAGCCAAACCCATGCATGCAGGTCATTCTCAGCCAAAAGGGATTAATGATAACAAAGTGGAGTCTGGTCCATTAACACAAGAACTTATTGCCATGTTTGTGTTCAGCAAACAAGCAAGTTATTAAAACCAAGAAGTACACTCAAAAGAAGTGGATATAGAAACCACTCAATGGGATTACATCCTTACATGCTAAGAAGGATTTTTCCTATGAGTTGGAAAATTACCCATCTGTTGAGTTCCCCGACATCTCAAGCTACCTGGTGCTGCTGGTAGACATCGTTCTACACTACATTTCTATCAAGGTCCTGGTTACTCATTACTATGAAGCAGCTTCGACATGCTAACTAACAGTGTCCAAGTTAACTAGCTATGTGTAAACGTTAGTCATGGACAAGGCTACGGCAACTTGGCGGGCAAATCCATAGAAAGTCATTTGATTAACCAGACTGCATAGCTATTGCAACGTTATCGCTAGCTCTAAAAGCACAGAAAACTTCGTTGCAAGCTTTCTCTTGGAATAAAATATTTATATACCTCAATATGCTTCCGCAGGTTAGATGGCGAGTTTTTGTAGGCCATGATGTGGTTGGATTCCAGTCCATCCAGAAAGTGGATGTTTTTTTTCTTTTCCTTTCTAAAACGTGATTGGGTTTTTCTCAGGGGATATTGAGACAGCCTATCAATAATCACTAGGGTCACGTCACGTCCATAGACTGTATAAAATCAAGTTCAGTGATTTCTCACCAGCATTGTTCAAACAAGATCAGTTGATGGCAGAATGGAAGGAGGCGGTTCTTCTGGAGAATGCACGCACCCATGGCCCATGAACCCATGTTTCAGTTTTCTGAAAGGATTAAAGATTCATCTCATCTCATCTCATCTCATCTCGTTATCTGTAGCCACTTTATCCTGTTCTACAGGGTCGCAGGCAAGCTGGAGCCTATCCCAGCTGACTAAAGATTCATCTCATCTCATCTCATCTCATCTCATCTCATCTCATCTCATCTCATTATCTCTAGCCGCTTTATTCTGTTCTACAGGGTCGCAGGCAAGCTGGAGCCTATCCCAGCTGACTACGGGCGAAAGGCGGGGTACACCCTGGACAAGTCGCCAGGTCATCACAGGGCTGACACATAGACACAGACAACCATTCACACTCACATTCACACCTACGGTCAATTTAGAGTCACCAGTTAACCTAACCTGCATGTCTTTGGACTGTGGGGGAAACTGGAGCACCCAGAGGAAACCCACGCGGACATGGGGAGAACATGCAAACTCCGCACAGAAAGGCCCTCGCCAGCCACAGGGCTCAAACCCAGACCTTCTTGCTGTGAGGCAACAGCGCTAACTACTACACCACCGTGCCGCCACACTAAAGATTCATTTTGTTTTAAATGTTTGCTTTGTTTGCCAAAAACAAACCACATCACAGCCTATAAAAATTCGCTGTCCAACCTGCGGAAGCATATTGAGGTATATAAACATTTTATTCCAAGAGAAAGCTTGCAACAAAGTTGTTTGTGCTTTTAGAGCTAGTAGTATTAACAGCAATGTTTTGTAGTGAAATTAACATCTCCATGCTATCATTGAATTCTTTAAGGAACGCCTTCATTAAATGAGTATTAAATATAGACAGACTCACAGACACGCCAAGACTCACAAACAGACTAACAGGCAAACACACCAACACAAACTCTGACACAATGTCAAACAAAGATTTTCATTTGTAATGTTTACTGTTAAAACAAAAGAACTCAGCCACCTCAAGAAAACTGTGACTGGGACACAGATAAAATGTTTCTTTTTTCCTATACATTAAAAGGTAGATTGAACGCTTCTATATTTGATGGTTACATTTAAACTGCACTTTCTTTTTATGTTTGACTTTTACCATAAATGTGAAGAGAACTGTAACCTGTGGTATACAGCAACTTTTAAAAAACAATACCAACTTGTCATTTCAAACCCGCATTTTATTATTTCGACAAGGTATGCAAAACACTTTTCAAAAACTTTTCAACAGTTGAAAAAAGTGAAAGTGTAATCCTGTCCTAACTCATGCAGATTTTGCATCTCTTCAACAATAGTCTGTATTGTTGAAGCTGGGAGAAGGAGCTGCCCTTGCAATCTTAGATAGAATAAACAAGTATTCCTGAGGAAGGTCTCACTGAAATTCTGTGGGAGTTCACTGTTTTCACTAGTCGATGGATCTGGTGAGATTTGGGAAGCATCCTTACATACAGTGCCAGGCAGTGGCGGCTGCTGGTTTTTAAAACAGGGGAAGCCCATTTTACGCATTCATTGTAAAACCTGTAGGCCGGATATCAAAGCATAGAAAAGTGTGCCCCATTAGCACAGTGAACTAAACAACCCTATCTAGTGGCAGAAAGTATTTTTGCTTGTACATTTCATGTTATAGTCTGGCTTGCCAGGCTAGTGCCTCATATCCTTAATCAAAAATATCACACATCCAAAAATCACTGGCTATTCAACGAAGAGCCTTGAACATCATACCCTGATATGCAACACAGAGTCTTTAACACAACACCCAGCTGTGCAACACATCCTTGAACATCTTCTGCAACACAGTCTGGAAATTCATAACCAGGTAGGCTATGCAACACACAGAACCTCGAATATCATACCCAGGTATAACCTATAACACAGAGCCCACCATTCTCTTAACATCATACCCGGAAGTCAAGATGGCAGCACGCAATCTCTCGTGTCTCTGTCTTTTCGTGTTCTGTTTTAATCATGTTTCGCTAAGTTGTTTTTAAATCGCGCATATACCAATTCTCTGGCGCTTATTTTCATGAATTCTGAAAACGCAGAATTGGAAAACAATTAAGTCATTAAAGTCCAATTCTACAACATCTGCATTACCCAAACAAATATGCTTAGATTCTGCACAAATTACTGACAAAAAAGAGATAGTGGATTCTTTTAACCAACACTTCGCTTCGGCAGGGCTTCTTTTTAATTCACTACCGAGGCAAACACAGTCTGATTTTCAGTCTCCTAGTGTGAGACAGGTAAATAGGCCTACTTTTGCTCTTGAACCAATTCACAGGGAGTCAGTGTTATCAGCTCTAAAAAATATAAATAGTAGAAAGTCAGCTGGTCCTGATGGTCTTGACCCATCACTTTTAAAACTTTCTGCTGAAATTATCACTGACCCTTTAACATACATTTTTAATTTATCCCTGGAACAAAACTGTATTCCAGATTCCTGGAAATTAGCACATGTAGTACCTTTATTAAAGAGTGGCGATCCAACTTTGCTAGATAACTACCGTCCAATCTCAAAGCTTTCAGTGTTAGCCAAAATCTTTGAGTCTCTAATTAGTGATCAACTAAAAGAGTTTTTAACTAATAACAGTATTCTTAGCCCAGTTCAATCAGGCTTTAGGAAGAGACATAGCACCATCACAGCAGCCGTAAAAGTAGTCAATGACATCATTAGTGTTATTGATAGTAAAAACTCTTGTGCCGCGTTGTTTATTGATCTTTCTAAAGCTTCTGATACAGTAAATCATAGTATTTTATTACATTCTCTGTATAACATTGGGATGTCCGAAAAAGCTTTACTTTGGTTTAAATATTATTTTACAAATAGATATCAATGTGTTTCCTGTGATGGTATAACATCAGGAAGAGCTCAGATCAAAATTGGCGTTCCACAAGGTTCCATCTTAGGTCCATTATTATTCACCATCTACATAAATGACATCTGTGCATATGTAAACAATGCCAATGTACACCTATATGCAGATGACACCATTCTATACTGCTCAGCTCCATCTCCTTCTGAGGCATTAGCAAAACTCCAAGAAGCTTTCACAAAAATACAAGAAAACTTGCTTAAGTTACATCTAGTACTAAACTCAAACAAAACCAAATATATGTTATTTACTAATTCTCAAACTCAAACTTTGCCTCAAATAATTACTCTTCAGGGACAGGTTATAGAGAGGGTGTCAAGCTACAAATACTTAGGATTTTTATTGGACGAAGAGCTGTCTTTTAATTCTCATGTTACCAGCTTAGTGCAGAAACTAAAAGTAAAATTAGGGTTTTATTATAAAAATAAGGCATGTTTTAATCTTAAAGCCAGAAAGGAACTGGTAATATCTACATTTGTTTCTGTATTAGACTATGGTGACATTCTTTATATGCATGCATCAAAGTCTGTGCTACGGTTGCTAGATTCAACTTATCACTCTGCGCTACGTTTTATTACTGGGGCTAAATATTCAACACATCACTGTGACCTGTACAGCCTGTCTGGTTGTCACCCGCTGTCAGTACGCAGGCAGCTTCATTGGCTGACTTTCATTTATAAGGCAGTTATTGGTTTGTTACCATCCTATCTATCATTGTTTTCTTGGTCTTCAAATAATAGATATAACCTCAGATCAAACAATATTATTCTCTTTAACATACCAACTCCTAGAACCAATTTTGGAAAATTAGCCTTGCAATACAATGCCCCCTCAACCTGGAATGAACTCCAGAAACAGTTAAAGCTAGATTTGTTCATTCCATTGACTGATTTTAAGTTACGCATTGCTGACATAAAATATCAATGCAAGTGTTTTTAAGGTTAAGGCTATTCTATTGAACACATTCAGTGCATTATTTTTTATGTTCATGTTGTAAGTATGCCAGCTTTGGTCTATGTTACCTGTTATGTGCTTGTTTGTGTTCTTATTTCATTGTGTACCTATTTTTTACGGTAATCTCTGCTCTCTTGCTGTCTAGCATGCTATGTTTATATTCTGCTTGTCTCAACCTGCGTGTATATTAAGCTAAGTGTCTCTTGTCCAACATGTTATTGATATGTCCTGCCTGTCTTTTAACCTATTGTGTGTTTTAAGCTGTGTGTATCTTGTTGCCCTGCATGGTATGTTTTTGTCCTGTTTGTCTTATCAAGTTGTGTGTCTTGTTTAGTATGATGTGCTCACGCCCTGCCATTCTTTTAAACTATGCATATCTTGCTTATGTCTTGCATGTTTTGATTATGTCCTGCATGTTTTCATGTTTTAATCTTTTATGTCTTTGCTCTTAATCTTTGTTATGCTTTGCTGCTGTGTTTATCTGCATGTCTGCTTTATGTTGTCTGTTTTAGCTTATCGCTGCTTTCTTGGACAGGGCTCACTTGAAAAAGAGGCAACAGCCTCAATGTGACTACCCTGGTTAAATAAAGGAGAAATAAAAATAAATAAAATAAAAATAAATTACTGAACAGTATACACACTTCAGATTCATGAACATGTACACTGTTTATACACAAATTCTGCCCTCCGCTCCTTTTCCAGAAAATGGTCTGTGACCCTGTCATACCAGCTGGTTGTGCTTTCCAGAGACTTCACCAATTTCTGTTAGCAGCTAGCACTGCAGATCCCAATAAGGCTCAAGCTAGCCTACAACCAGATTGAACTACAAATGAAATAAATGAGTGAATTCACAAATGATCAAACTGATAGAATGGATGAAAGTTAACGGAGCACAACGAGTAATATTTACATTTATTTACAGAGTAATGTACAGAGACATCAATGAGAAGAACCGTTTATATGAAAAGAAATTCGGACAGCACTTTGGCACACGACTACACTTTCTCGACATCCGCTAGGGACTGACTGATCATGCTTCCGTGTTCCTCGCCGAAGTACCGCCCTCCTCATGTCTTTCAAACACTACCTCCAATAATCCTTTATCAGCCCGGCTTCTTGTCCCTCCCACTGTCTCGTTTAGTCCCAGAGAAGCCCAGCTTCCCTGGAAGTGACGATTTTGTTGATTTTAACCAATAACAACTAGCTGAAATTGGCTGTTCAGAGCCGTCTCGTAGACTGCAACGGATACCCGGCTGCCAGTCAGTGTTGCCAGATACTGCTGACGTTTTCCATCCCAAAATATGTTCAAAACCCGCCAAAATGCACTTAAAACCGCCCAATCTGGCAACACTACTGCCAGTCCATTGAAATAAGAAAGGTTACAGCCTGGCAGCAAAGGTGATTCTCGTAGCGAACTGCAAGTTCGTCAGACATCACTCAAATAAGTTACAGGATAGTTATGAACATAAATACAATCTTGGGCATATATTATGTTATGCAAGTTATTGTTTTAATGAGAATTCAACGTCGTAGACGCCGCAGTTTGGGGAGAGAATTTTAGGGGAAGCTCGGCTTCCCTTGTTGTCTCTGAGAAATCGCCCCTGGTGCCAGGAGACTGAGACACTGTTTCCATATACATATCATTTATGTTTTCCACAGAACATGCTCTGTGTTTGCGTGACATATGAGCAGTGAAAGATGATTTCTTAGTGAACACGTTTTTACAACCAATTATAGGACATGATACAGTTCGCCCTTCAATTACATCCTCTTTCAAATGGTGTAGGAGCTCTTTTACAGTATGAAACTGGCGCGCACACAGCGAAACGGCGCATTTCCAATCTCTGACAACTGCTCTACTGTGAGAAGGTTCGGGCACATTGTGTATGCGGTAGAAGTGAGATTTGAAAGCGGCATACGTGCAAAATGTTCGCTTGCAGTCAACGCCAACACACTGGAAAATACAACATGGTTCATTTCTATGAACGCGACAATGCAGAACATAGCCTCTCAATGTTAGCAGTGTTATGCTACAAAGACGGCATGTAATCATGTTAAAGATTGAAAGCACTTGTAAGCTAGCTACTCACGAGCTGCAAAAGTCCAGACTAGTGGCTGAAGTCAATTAGCTTACCGCTTCTTGTCTCTGCTCCTCCACGTTGCGGCTCCTCTGTCCCCGCTCTTCGTCGTCCCTGCTCCTCCTCTTCTCTGCTTCTTATCGCTAATTGTTTCTGCTCCTACTCTACTCTGCTTCTTATCGCTAATTGTTTCTGCTCCTACTCTTCTCTGCTTCTTATCGCTAATTGTTTCTGTTCCTACTCTTCTCTGCTTCTTATGGCTAATTGTTTCTGCTTCTCCTCTTCTCTGCTTCTTATCGCTAATTGTTTCTGCTCCTCCTCTTCTCTGCTTCTTATCGCTAATTGTTTCTGCTCCTACTCTACTCTGCTTCTTATCACTAATTGTTTCTGCTCCTCTTCTCTGCTTCTTATCACTAATTGTTTCTGCTCCTCTTCTCTGCTTCTTATCGCTAATTGTTTCTGCTCCTCCTCTTCTCTGCTTCTTATCGCTAATTGTTTCTGCTCCTCCTCTTCTCTGCTTCTTATCGCTAATTGTTTCTGCTCCTCCTCTTCTCTGCTTCTTATTGCTAATTGTTTCTGCTCCTCCTCGATATTCCTCTCTGCGATACTGCTCGGGGCGGCACGGTGGTGTAGTAGTTAGCGCTGTCGCCTCACAGCAAGAAGGTCCTGGGTTCGAGCCCCGGGGCCGGCGAGGGCCTTTCTGTGTGGAGTTTGCATGTTCTCCCCGTGTCCGCGTGGGTTTCCTCCGGGTGCTCCGGTTTCCCCCACAGTCCAAAGACATGCAGGTTAGGTTAACTGGTGACTCTAAATTGACCGTAGGTATGAATGTGAGTGTGAATGTGCTAGGACCACATACAGCTAGAAGTAAGTTTTCTGATTACACAGTAACTCTGGATGGCCTTTCTGTTTCTTCACGTGCAGCAGTAAAAGACCTTGGAGTGATTATTGACCCCAGTCTTTCATTCGAAACTCACATTGATAACATCACCCGGATAGCTTTCTTTCATCTCAGAAATATTGCAAAGATAAGAAATTTAATGTCATTGCATGATGCAGAAAAACTAGTCCATGCTTTCGTTACCTCCAGGTTGGATTATTGTAATGCCTTACTGTCTGGATGTTCCAATAAGTGCATAAACAAGCTCCAGTTAGTTCAAAATGCCGCAGCAAGAGTCCTTACTAGAACTAGAAAATATGACCACATCACGCCTATCTTATCCACACTGCATTGGCTCCCAATCAAATTTCGTATTGATTATAAAATACTACTATTGACCTTTAAAGCACTAAATGGTCTTGCACCACAGTACCTGAGTGAACTTCTGCTCCTCTATGACCCGCCACGCCTACTTAGATCAAAAGGTGCAGGCTATCTGCTGGTACCTCGTATAGTGAAGGCTACATCAGGGGGCAGAGCCTTTTCTTACAAAGCCCCACTGTTATGGAACAGCCTTCCAAGTAATGTTCGGGAATCAGACACAGTCTCAGCATTTAAGTCTAGGCTGAAAACATATCTGTTTAGTCAAGCCTTTTGTTAATGGTGTTTATGAGGTAAAGGAGTAGATCTGGAGGGTCCTCAGACATAGAGTGTTTTGGTAAACTGGGATGTATGGATGCTGTCAGTCCCCACTCGCTTGCTCACTCGAGTTTGTTGACGGTGCAGTGGCTGGCTGCTTTATGTCCCAGGGCTCCCTCATGCCTGTGTTACCTTCTGGCTCTCTCCTTTTAGTTATGCTGTCATAGTTAGTTGCCGGAGTCCCTGCTTGTACTCGGTGCAATATGTATACTGTTCCTACTTATTCAGGTGACATTGGGCATACCTAACCACCTGTGTTTTCTTTCTCTCCCCCCCCCCCCACCCCAAATCTGTCCCTCTGAGTTACATGGAGTCAACAGGAAATTTTTTGGTGGAGACGGTGGGGACCTCGACTGGCTATCGTAGCCTGCAGGGAATCGGCCGTCAGACATTCTGTCGCATGTCCCAGACCCGGTGAAATGTAACTGAATTGTCTTGGCCAGGCCTAAGGGTCCCATCTGCATCTCATCATTGCTGAGGAGTGTGCTCCCATCACCCAATCAAGCATCCAGCCAGAGCAGGTCATGATATATTTTTTACCATATTAACATGCCATTGTGCGTCATGCCTGATGTAAAGACTCTCGTCTCTGCGAGCCTACCACACAGATTTAATACTTGTCATTTTTAGGGCATACCTAACAACGTGTTTTCTTTCTCTCTCTCTCCCCCCCCCATCTGTCCCTCTGAGTTACATGTTGATCCTGGGATTGAGATGCTGGCCTCTTCTGCCCCTCGGACCTGCTTGATCCATCCTGGTGCCCTGTGTCTGGTCGGAGTTTTATCGCCCCACTCCTGTGAAGGACGGCCCCATGAGGACAGTTGAGGGTTATACCTGTTAAAACTGTTAATATTATAGTCAGGCTGTCTGTTGTTGCCCAAATGAGGATGGGTTCCCTTTTGAGTCTGGTTCCTCTCGAGGTTTCTTCCTCATGTCGTCTGAGGGAGTTTTTCCTTGCCACCGTCGCCACAGGCTTGCTCATTGGGGATAGATTAGGGATAAAATTAGCTCATGTTTTAAGTCGTTCAAATTCTGTAAAGCTGCTTTGCGACAATGTTTATTGTTAAAAGCGCTGTACAAATAAACTTGATTTGATTTGATTTGATTTGAATGGTTGTCTGTGTCTATGTGTCAGCCCTGTGATGACCTGGCGACTTGTCCAGGGTGTACCCTGCCTTTCGCCCGTAGTCAGCTGGGATAGGCTCCAGCTTGCCTGCGACCCTGTAGAAGGATAAAGCGGCTAGAGATAATGAGATGAGATGAGATACTGCTCCTCACTACCTCTGCTCCCACAACTCCAAGTCCGTATGCTCCTCGCCAATTTCTCCCGCAATAAAGTAGCGTCCAATGACAGAAGAGTTCACAAACAGTGCTGCTCTGTGATTGGTACTGGCAGTTTGAAAAATGCTATGCTAAGCTGTGAAATAGATCTCAGTTCTCAACAAGTTTATATTGATTCTAGACTTCATGTTATACTAATTACAGCATTTAACTGGAAATCACAACATATGAATTTGTAAAATGCTAGAGGCTGCAGTTTATTTCAGTTATTTAAAACAAGCCATATTGTAATTTTAACTGTATTGCGTTGGTTCAAATATTAAAATTTTTCTATGTTTATAATACAGTAACATATAAATTCTACAAGGAAATATGATCCTTTTCACATATATGAAGTGTAAAATTAACAATTATTCATTGTTCTGTTTTTTACAATATATTGCTTTAAATTATACACTGATTCATTGTTTTTCTTGTTACAGATTTTTGATGTCATGATTTTACGGCATCTTAATGTTAATTTCACAGACATTTGTCTGGATTTAATAATCACAGACATTAAATGTTTTTTTTTTTACACTGCTAAAATGTAAAAAAAATAATTTATGTTGTGAAGGGTACAACTTTTCTCTGTACAAAATACAAAAATGTATGTTTTCCACAATAAAATACAATATTATTTGCAATTTTTTATTTTAAAATTTGCAATAATTTTCGGTTTGACATTATATAACATCATACTGGTAAATAAACACAATATCACTGTATTTTGCTTTACAGACTTTTTTTGTCGTGATTTCACAGAATTTTACTGTTGATTTTACTGACTTTTTTAACAGTGGACTCACAGTATGTGAGCTGATATCCTAGTAGTACAGTAGCCAATCAGAGCACACAATTGCTCATATCCAGTGAATGTAGATAGAATCGTGTAGCTTTGTAGGAACCAGTTATAGAAAGGAAGGCACACCAGTCTCAGTTACGCAACCACAGGTGTGCTTTGTATAACGTTTATACTGTTTTCTAATGTATTGTTCTTTAACATGGTTTAAATCTACAGAGATATCCATCATCTTTGTTAATATATGCTGACTTGAGGTCATTTTCATGCTTTTAACATCACCTTATTCCCCTCAGCGTATCAGAAATGACCCTGAACATCTCTGTAATATAAATCTTGTATATAGGTGATGTTAAAAGCACTAAAATTAACTGACGTTTGTAAAACTGTGTGTATCCTCAGTTCCCAAACGTTTAGAGTATTGTTAAAAGTCAAGGTGATCAGTCTTCCAGCTAATTTATTTTACCACGGTGCCGCACCCTGCCCTCCAGAATGCACACCCTACCCTCAAATACCAGTGCCACGCCCAAACTTGTATGCACCTTGCTCATAATTTTCCAAAACTTTCCAAGTGCCCAGGGCGTTTGTTCCACCACAGAAAGAAAGAAAGAAAGAAAGAAAGAAAGAAAGAAAGAAAGAAAGAAAGAAAGAAAGAAAGAAAGTGCGCCCTAACCAGTGTTGCTGACTTGCAAAGAAGGTAACGCATGTTGATCAATCACAGGGTCATAGTCCTGTTCTGTCGACCAGTTTGTCATCTTACAATAACGAGTCCATGAAGCAACGTACATCTGAGAAGCAGCAATGTCTGTCTACAAACACATGAAAGAAAACAGAATTGGTAAAATCAGCCAGCGGCTCACAGGACCTAGCATCTCTGTTTGTTTGCTGGAACGTAACTAGATCTAGAAGTTGAGGACTAATCAAAAGGTAGGACTG
This sequence comes from Neoarius graeffei, assembly GCF_027579695.1. Taxonomy (NCBI): domain Eukaryota; kingdom Metazoa; phylum Chordata; class Actinopteri; order Siluriformes; family Ariidae; genus Neoarius; species Neoarius graeffei. The sequence continues at coordinate 111,141,058 of NC_083570.1, forward strand.
ATGGTTCGAGACTCGAAATAACAATCTAAAGAAAATCTAGCCATTAACGTGTTAGACTACATCTAATCTAACACTAATATCCCAGACCGAGATCAATGATGCTATAACAGACTGTCGGGGGGGCTGAAGCAATGTCCAAGCATGAGTATATTCAAACAGCGGTACAAACACATGGTATTCACTAGGTACAGGGAGGAAGAAGGGTGGGACGAGCACTAGGGGGGTTTTTGCACATATTTTTATTTACTTTGTTTATTTTGTTGGTACAGGCAAATATGTTTAATTACTTGTGTTCAGGAGTATGTGATTTAAAAATAGTAAATAAAAATAATAATAACAATAAAGATAAATAAATAATAATTTTTTATATATATATATATATATATATATATATACACACACACAGTGGCGCGGGCGGCATGGTGGTGCAGTGGTTAGCGCTGTCGCCTCACAGCAAGAAGGTCCTGGGTTCGAGCCCCGGGGCCGGCGAGGGCCTTTCTGTGTGGAGTTTGCATGTTCTCCCCGTGTCCGCGTGGGTTTCCTCCGGGTGCTCCGGTTTCCCCCACAGTCCAAAGACATGCAGGTTAGATTAACCGGTGACTCTAAATTGACCGTAGGTGTGAGTGTGAGTGGTTGTCTGTGTCTATGTGTCAGCCCTGTGATGACCTGGCGACTTGTCCAGGGTGTACCCCGCCTTTCGCCCGTAGTCAGCTGGGATAGGCTCCAGCTTGCCTGCGACCCTGTAGAAGGATAAAGCGGCTAGAGATGATGAGATGAGACACAGTGGCGCTTGAAAGTTTGTGAACCCTTTAGAATTTTCTATATTTCTGCATAAATATGACCATCATCAGATTTTCACACAAGTCCTAAAAGTAGATAAAGAGAACCCAGTTAAACAAATGAGATAAAAATATTATACTTGGTTATTTATTTATTGAGAAAAATTATCCAATATTACATATCTGTGAGTGGCAAAAGTATGTGAACCTCTAGGATTAGCAGTTCATTTGAAGGTGAAATTAGAGTCAGGTGTTTTCAATCAATGGGATGACAATCAGGTGTGAGTGGGCATCCTTGTTTTATTTAAAGAACAGGGATCTATCAAAGTCTGATCTTCACAACACATGTTTGGGGAAGTGTATCATGGCACGAACAAAAGAGATTTCTGAGGACCTCAGAAAAAGCGTTGTTGCTGCTCATCAGGCTGGAAAAGGTTACAAAACCATCTTTAAAGAGTTTGGACTCCACCAATCCACAGTCAGACAGATTGTGTACAAATGGAGGAAATTCAAGACCATTGTTACCCTCCCCAGGAGTGGTTGACCAACAAAGATCACTCCAAGAGCAAGGCGTGTAATAGTTGGCAAGGTCACAAAGGACCGCACGGTAACTTCTAAGCAACTGAAGGCCTCTCTCACATTGGCTAATGTTAATGTTCATGAGTCCACCATCAGGAGGACACTGAACAACAATGGTGTGCATGGCAGGGTTGCAAGGAGAAATCCAGTGCTCTCCAAAAAGAACATTGCTGCTCATCTGGTTTGCTAAAGATCACATAGACAAGCCAGAAGGCTATTAGAAAAAATGTTTTGTGGATGGATGAGACCAAACTAGAACTTTTTGGTTTAAATGAGGAGTGTTATGTTTGGAGAAAGGAAAACACTGCATTCCAGCATAAGAACCTTATCCCATCTGTGAAACATGGTGGTGGGAGTATCATGGTTTGGGCCTGTTTTGCTGCATCTGGGCCAGGGCGGCTTGCCATCATTGATGGAACAATGAATTCTGAATTATACCAGCAAATTCTAAAGGAAAATGTCAGGACATCTGTCCATGAACTGAATCTCAAGAGAAGGTGGGTCATGCAGCAAGACAATGACCCTAAGCACACAAGTCATTCTACCAAAAATGGTTAAAGAAGAATAAAGGTAATGTTTTGGAATGGCCAAGTCAAAGTCCTGACCTTAATCCAATGGAAATGTTGTGGAAAGACCTGAAGCAAGCAGTTCATGTGAGGAAACCCACCAACATCCCAGAGTTGAAGCTGTTCTGTATGGAGGAATGGGCTAAAATTCCTCCAAGCCGGTGTGCAGGACTGATCAACAGTTACCAGAAATGTGTAGTTGCAATTATTGCTGTACAAGGGGGTCACACCAGATATTGAAAGCAAAGGTTCACATACTTTTGCCACTCACAGATATGTAATATTGGATCATTTTCCTCAATAAATAAATGACCAAGTATAATATTTTTGTCTCATTCGTTTAACTGGGTTCTCTTTATCTACTTTTAGGCCTTGTGTGAAAATCTAATGATGTTTTAGGTCATATTTATGCAGAAATATAGAAAATTCTAAAGGGTTCACAAACTTTCAAGCACCACTGTACACACACACAAGAAGTAAATAGTAAATAGTATTATTAATTAATTGGAAAGGGGGTAGGATTAAATAAGCTAATGCTTCTTCCTACTCCTTTTCAAACATGTTAAGTTAATATTGTTTCCATTGTTTTTAATTGAATTAAGTGTTTTTATTTGTTCTTTTGTTTTTGTTTTGTTTGGTTTTTTTTCTCTTCTGTTTTGTACTACTTTGACATGTTTGAAATAAAGCCTTCATTCATTCATTCATTCATTCATTCATTCATTCATTCATTTATTTCATTTAACACTATTAGGCATATTAACCTAACATTAAACTGCCATGTTAATAGATGACAGACGGCTGAAAGAGTTTATTGAAAAGCGTGTTGGCAAACGGATCCAAAACATCAGACAAAGGCAGAGTTGAAAAACCGGCAGTGGTTATGTGAGGCACAGACAGGATGATCTCATAGATTAGACAACGTGTGGTCAGGGAAAACCAGAGACTCGAACCAGCAGTTAAAGCGTGGTAAAGTCAGAGATAAGGGATAGTGTGTGTTACTTCGCAAAGTCTGTGTGTTATGAGAGCCCTTATATGCATACATTGTTATTGCACTCTGATCAGGAACAGGTGCATAGTAATTAGTCTTTTTGGTGTGCACGGGCGTGAGTGACGGTTTGAACCACGCCAAGTGTGAATGTGTCTGGACATGACCTCGCTCAGAGCAGTTCAAGGCGTGCCAAGTGCGAACGTGACCGTATGAAGCATTGTATTCAACTGGTTACCTCGGAGGTTTCAGATTTGCTCATTTTTTATTTTACGAAAGTAATCTACCGTGCATCATTGTCCAGTATGGCTAATTTTGCATAATAGATTCTTTTGTCTATAGTAATGCGTGCAAAATTGCATGAGAAATTGCCCCTGCAGTAATCCTTGGTACCTAGACTTTCTGTAAAGCTAGCTCTTCTGAACGTTAGATCACTTTCAAACAAGTCATTTTTAATTAATGATCTTATTTGCAAACACAATCTTGATTTTTTTGCTTCTAACTGAAACATGGCTGGATCAAGCAAATAGTGCTACCACCCTTATTGAAGCAGCTCCCCCAAATTTTAATTTCATGAGTGCTACCCGATATGGGAAAGGTGGAGGGATCACAAATATATTCAAAGCCTCTTTTTAATGTAAACAGTCCTCACCTGGTGATTTTACATCCTTTGAACACTTATGTGCACTTGTTACATGCTCTCCTAACATATTGTTATTAACTATTTACAGGCCTCCGAGGCGGCACGGTGGTGTAGTGGTTAGCGCTGTCGCCTCACAGCAAGAAGGTCCGGGTTCGAGCCCCGTGGCTGGCGAGGGCCTTTCTGTGTGGAGTTTGCATGTTCTCCCCGTGTCCGCGTGGGTTTCCTCCGGGTGCTCCGGTTTCCCCCACAGTCCAAAGACATGCAGGTTAGGTTAACTGGTGACTCTAAATTGACCGTAGGTGTGAATGTGAGTGTGAATGGTTGTCTGTGTCTCTGTGTCAGCCCTGTGATGATCTGACGACTTGTCCAGTGTGTACCCCTCCTTTCGCCCGTAGTCAGCTGGGATAGGCTCCAGCTTGCCTGCGACCCTGTAGAACAGGATAAAGCGGCTAGAGATAATGAGATGAGATGAGACAGGCCTCCGAGACATTCAGACAAAGTTTTTCTGGAAGAGTTTGGTGAACTGTTGTCAGTCATTTGCTTAGAGTTTGACTGTCTTATTATATCTGGGGATTTTAATTTGCATGTAGATAATCCTGAAAACACTTATGCCAGAGAACTACTTGCACTTATTGACAACTTCAACCTAGTACAACATGTACAGGGGCCAACCCACTCTCGTGGTCATACCCTTGACCTCGTTATGGCAAAGGGTCTTACTGTTTCTACTACTGTTGTTGACCTGGCCTTATCTGATCATTTCTGTGTTTTCTCTGATGTTTCTATGTCCCCTCACATTCAGAACAGCTCAATGACTATGGGTAGGAGAGTCATAAACGACAACACATGTCCTCTTTGAGCAAGCTCTCTCACGGATCTCAACCAAAATGTCAGACTCTGTAGACGACTTACCGGAAATTTTTAATTTAAATATGACCCAAATTATGGATGATATTGCTCCATTCAAAATCAAGAGTCAATGACAAGCAGAAAGCACCATGGAAGCAATACCCAGCTGTTAAACTGCTAAAGAGAGAATGTAGGAAGACTGAAAGAAAATGGTGCAAATCTAAACTTCACATCCATTATCAAATCCATAAAGAGATGCTTTGTAAATATAATTATGAAATTGGTAAAGCAAGACAGTCTTTCTTCTCCAACATCATCAACAGGAATATGAACAATGCCCGTGTGCTATTTTCAACAGTAGAGAAGCTAACTAATCCCCCACCACAATTAGCACCTGAACTTCTCTCAGTTAATAAATGCAATGAGTTTGCATCCTTCTCAATGTCAGAATTTTGTTTGATTACGAGACTCTTGAAAAAAAACTGTACAAAATCTCAGTTCCTCAACATCTGAATTGGACATTCTGCCCACCAACTTTAAGTCTGTTCTTCACCTCATAATTACAGATGTGCTTCAGATCATAAATACATCCCTAGAGACTGGCATTTTTCCTGTGTCTCTGAAAAAAGCCGTTGTTATCCCCTACTTAAAAAGAATAATCTGGATGCTTCAGTATTGTACAACTACAGGCCAATACCAAATCTACCATTCATTGAGAAAATCCTTGAAAAAATTGTCTTCAATCAATTAACTGCCTTCTTGATATCAAACAGCTGTTTTGATAACTTTCAGTCAGGATTTCGTGCCAATCACAGCACTGATACAACGCTGATTAAAGTTATAAATGACATACGTCTTAATACTGATGCAGGCAAAACATCGGTCCTGGTGTTACTGGACCTCAGTGCAGCTTTTGATACTGTTGATCACAACATACTGCTATATCGACTTGAACACTGGGTTGGGTTGACTGGTAAAGTTATCAATTGGTTAAAATCATACTTAGAAGCTTCTTTGTTACCATGGGAAATTGTACCTCAACATCAATGTCCTTGACCTGTGGTGTCCCCCAGGGGTCGATCCTTGGACCATTACTATTCAACCGTTATATGCTCCCACTTGGACAAATTATCAAGAACAACTCAATTTTGTATCACTGCTATGCAGATGACACCCAAATTTATTTTGCTCTATCACCTAATGATTATGCCCCCCTTGAATGTCTCTACCAGTGTATCGACCAAATCAACAACTGGATGTCACAAAATTTTCTTCAGCTGAACACAGATAAAACAGAAGTAATTCTATTTGGGGAAAAAAAGATGAAAGACTCAGGATTACCACTATTCTTGACACAAAGGGGATTAAAACAAAATGTATGGTTAAAAATCTTGGTGTTTTCATTGACAGCGAGCTAAACTTTAACAGTCACATGAAAGGAAATCGCTAATCGGCATTTTATCACCTAAAAAACATTTCCAAACTAAGAGGACTTTTGTCAAAAAATGATCTGGAAAAACTTATACATGCCTTCATCTCTAGTAGGGTTGATTACTGCAATGGCCTTTTCACAGGCCTGCCAAAAAAGACCATCAAACGACTTCAGCTGATTCAAAATGCAGCGGCTAGGGTTCTCACACGAACAAAAAGAACAGAGCACATTATTCCAATTCTAAGGTCCCTTCACTGGCTTCCAGTAAGCTACAGAATTGACTTTAAAGCATTGCTGCTGGTATACAAATCTCTAAATGGTACAGGGCCCAATTACCTCTCTGATATGTTGCAGCGGCCTAACCCAATCAGATCTACCAGATCGCAACAGAAAAATTTACTATTAAAACCAGTTGTTAAAACAAAGTGTGGTGAAGCAGCTTTTAGCTACTATGCAGTACAGCTATGGAACCAACTCCCAGAGGACATCAAAAATGCTCCTGCTGTTGGCAGCTTCAAATCTAGATTAAAGACCAAGCTGTTCTCAGATGCTTTCTGCTAACTGATAAATATCATCATCTTTACATGTTTTAAACTTTACTTAACTTTTATTCCATTTTATTCTGCTGTTTTTTACTGAACTTTTACTTTATTTTATTACTTTATTTCTAGTATTGTTTAATTCTTATATTATTTTTATTTTTCTCTCTTCTTCCCCCTTTATTTTATGTAATTTTATTTTCTATTGTTTACTGTTTTGCCTTTACCTCTGTAAAGCACATTGAACTGCCACTGTGTATGAAATGCGCTATATAAATAAACTTGCCTTGCCTTGCCTTCTTGGAAAGTGAGCTGAAAAACAGGTGATGCAAGACGGTGGGTAAACAAGGTGGGAAAAAAATTTACCATAAAAGAAACCGAATGCATTTTTCCATCAACTGACTGATGCCCATGGGAGATTAGTACACATAGGACTTTCTCATTCTAACACTATGCAAATTCATCCCCACCTTTGTCTGAAGAGACGTGGTGTCTGAATGGGATAAGGAAAGGCACAGTGCATACATGTCAACCTTTGGTCAATCAAACCTGTATAAGCAACCTCCAAAATCCGTATTTCCCTTATAAAATCCTTATAAGATGCAAATTAAAATAATTTACCTAAAATTTGAATGATAATTAACAATGATATATTCAAGTTATGGGCGGCACGGTGGTGTAGTGGTTAGCGCTGTCGCCTCACAGCAAGAAGGTCCTGGGTTCGAACCCCGGGTCCGGCGAGGGCCTTTCTGTGTGGAGTTTGCATGTTCTCCCCGTGTCCGCGTGGGTTTCCTCCGGGTGCTCCGGTTTCCCCCACAGTCCAAAGACATGCAGGTTAGGTTAACTGGTGACTCTAAATTGACCGTAGGTGTGAATGTGAGTGTGAATGGTTGTCTGTGTCTATGTGTCAGCCCTGTGATGACCTGGCGACTTGTCCAGGGTGTACCCCGCCTTTCGCCCGTAGTCAGCTGGGATAGGCTCCAGCTTGCCTGCGACCCTGTAGAAGGATAAAGCGGCTAGAGATAATGAGATGAGATGAGATGAGATATTCAAGTTACTTTTTTTCAATATTAATAACAATAAATCTTCAGAATCAATACAAAGCTCCAATGTTCGACAAAAACACAAAGTGTCACTCTAATGTTCTGAATTGTACTCCATGACAGCTTTTTTAGCAGTCTGCATCAATACCTCACTAGGCTGCATGTCACAGCAAGTGTCTGTGTTGATCTTGCCGGAGTGCCCATTCAGAATCTTTTCAGTCACTAGTGAAAGTCGCTCAGGTGGAAATACGCTTTTCAAACAAAATGTTACTTATGGTTGGCGGGATTCTCGCAATGCGGTGTGCGCATGATCAAAAGTGGAACGAAGTCTCGCTACCACAAGATAATGCGCGATTTCATAAGACTCTTTACTGGCTGTTTGTGCTTTCTGTGGTGTACAGTACGTTTGTAAATGTTATGCGCTCTTTTATCATCGTGGGAATTGATTATAGCTCTAAATAAATATTGAAGTTTTTTTTTTTAAAGAATCCATATAACTTTATTTGTACGCCCATATACTACGTTTATTGAATCAAATCCGTATAAAATATGGACATTCCGTATAGGTTGACATGTATGACAGTGTCAGAACTGGCCTGACTGCATGGGAACTGTTTATTTCGGTTTTTTGACATTTGTCATGGACACAGTGGTGTAGTGGTTAGCACTGTTGCCTCACGGCAAGAAGGTTCTGGTTCCCCATGTCTGCGTGGGTTTCCTCCGGGTGCTCCAGTTTCCCCCACAGTCCAAAGAGATGCAGGTTAGGTTAACTGGTGGCTCTAAATTGACTGTAGGTGTGAATGTGAGTGTGAATGGTTGTTTGTCTCAGTGTATCAGCCCTGCGATGACCTGGCGACTTGTCCAGGGTGTACCCTGCCTCTCACCCATGGTCAGCTGGGATAGGCTCCAGCTTGCCTGTGACCCTGCACAGGATAAGCGGTTATGGATAATGGATGGATGGATGGATGGATGGATGAACTTTTGTCATGACAGAAAGACCCAAGGTCCTGTTCAACAAAGTAAAAACGTACTTCACATGTTAAGTCACAAAGCCATATTTGTCAAGGAAGAAATGTAAAAATGTGTAGAAGCATCAGGTTAAGCAGCTAGAGTACTCTGGGGGGAGGGGCATTTATTTATTTTACAGGCATGGTTACAAGGTATACTCGGATAGAAGCATTATTGCAAATCAGTGCTGAAGTTGTTCTTTTGGATCACCTTTATCCCATGATGCTCCTTTTTTTTAATCCTGATGGGTGTGATCTCTTCCAGGATTTTTTAAAAATTAAATTGGTGTGCTAATTTTCTGCAGAACCGCCAGCAACGTGTTAAACTTGGTAACTTTACATCTAGTTGGAAACCGATTCATGTCGGCGTACCACAAGGAACAAAGCTAGGGCCTTTATTGTTCCTGGTTATGGTTAATGATCTACGCTCTGAGCTTCCCATGTACAAGTATGTGGACGATTGAACTGTTTTTGAGGTAGTATCAATCTCATCATCTGAACTTTTAGTTCTGCAGCAAGAAATTGACAAGATCAGGACTGGGACTGTTTTGGCCTCTAGAGGCCACTGTTATGTTTACCTTGTCATGGTTGTTTTGGCCTCTAGAGGCCGCCACTGTGTTTTGTGTTTGTCTTGATTGCCTGTTTCCTGCCCCTCCCTGTTCCTTAATGAGTTTGTGTATAAATACCCCTCTGTTTGTTCCCCTAGTTACGGAGTCTTTATGCTATGTTGTCTAGTGCTAGTTTCCTCTGTCCCATGTATCTTGCCTGTGCCCTTGTGTTTTTGATGTTTTTGCTTTCTTTGGACTTTGTATTTTTGATCTTCTGAGCGTTCTGCATTTTTGCCTTTCCTTTTGTTTTTTGGGACTTTGAACCTTTGGATATTTTTATTTTTGGTCATCTTCTGAGCTTTTGGATTTTCTTTTTGTTTTTCCATCGGATTGTATATATTGTAAATAAACTGTTTTTTGATACTCTACCTACGCTTCACGCCTCTGCACTTGAGTCATCCCCCTGGTGGCCTAGTGGGGGTTTGCTGGATTATCACACCAGTGACCCGGGTTCGAATCCCAGCAAAACCCTAACAGAAAGACTCCGTCATGACCGACTCAGCAGAGGCTTCTTCAACTGTCTACCTGGCTAACTGTCAGGGAATGATGGCCGTGTTAACACGCCTCGGATCCACCATGGAAACTCATGGACGGACTCTTGCAAGCCAATGTGAGACCCTTGCTTGCCACGAGGTACTGCTTCAGCAAATTGGGAAAACCCTGGCACAGCTGACTTCTCTGCCCCCATCTCCTGTGCCTGCTCCACTATCTGCTCCTGATCCAGTGCCTCCTGCCATGCTGCCTCCTTCACCTCACAAACCCAGCCTTCCTACACCACAGAGGTATGATACAGTGAGTACAGTGAGTGTCGGGAGTTTCTTACCCAGTGCCAACTCACCTTTGAGCTCCAGCCTACCACCTACACTACGGATCGCAAGATTGCCTTTGTGATAACCTTGTTAGCTGGTAAGGCACGAGCTTGGGCAACAGCCATCTGGCAGAGACAGGGACCTGAGTGCTCTGATTTCCAGCTGTTTACGGAGGAGATGCTTCGTGTCTTTGATCAAGCAGACATCAGCAAAGATGCAGCCAGAAAGCTCATGTCCATCCAGCAAGGAGGAAGCATCGCAGACTACGCCATCTTGTTCCGGACGCTCGCAGCAGTAAGTGGATGGAATGAGACTGCCCTGGTTTCAGCCTTTCACCATGGTCTGTCTGACCTCATCAAAGACGGTCTGGCCTCTATCAGATGCCCAAGTGACCTCGAAACACTGATTTCTCATGCCATTCGTCTGGACAACAGGATTAGAGAACACCGCCAAGTCCTGAGTCTCCCCGGCCTCACTGCCTCAACATGGAGCCTGTCTACCTCCTCCAGTGACTGTCCAGAACCCATGCAAGTGGGCCGTACTCACCTCTCCGCATCTGAGAGGGAGCGCAGAAGGAGGGACAAGTGCTGCATCTACTGTGGCAAGCCTGGTCACTTCCGAACATCATGTCCTGAGCTCTCGGGAAAAGGACCGCCCCCTCCAGCCGAGGGAGGGTTGTGACGGGGCCTACCCTCTCTCCCGGACTTCCTAGCCAAGGAATCTACATCCCGGTTTCCATCTCCTGGGGTGAGTCCGTCCACTCTTGCCAGGCCTTGTTAGACTCAGGGGTGGCTGGAAACTTTATGGATATCCACTTCGCCCAAAGTATCAATGTCCCGACTGCGCCTCTTGAAGTCCCACTGTCTGTGTCTGCCCTGGATGGCCAAGCTTTAGGTCAGGGGTGTCCAAACTGATCCATAAAGGGCCATGTGGCTGCAGGTTTTCATTCCAGCTATGCAGCAGCACACCTGATTTGGCTTATTCAATCAACTGACACACCCACCCTTTAATCAAGGGTGGGTGTGGCTGCAAGTATTTGACTGTGTGAAGACAGTTCAGTTGATTGAATGAGCCAAGTCAGGTGTGCTGCTGCATAGCTGGAATGAAAACCTGCAGCCACATGGCCCTTTATGGATCAGTTTGGACACCCCTGCTTTAGGTGATGGAAGAGTCACCCAAGTTACTTCTCCAGTCTTTCTCCAGTCTCAAGGTCACAAAGAAGAAATATCCCTGCACCTTATTCATTCACCTGAGTTCCCAGTTATTCTAGGCCTTCCTTGGCTTACTCGCCACAACCCTCACATAGACTGGGTAACAAGCCAGGTTGTGGAATGGGGTCCTGCATGCCATGCCTCTTGTCTGCTCTCTAGCTCTCCTGTGTCTCCTGCCAAGCCTCCTGATCTCACCGAGTTATCTCAAGTTCCCACAGAGTACTGGGATCTGAAAGAGGTTTTTAGCAAGAGCAGGGCCGCCATTCTTCCTCTGCACCACGCCTACGACTGTGCCATCGACTTGCTCCCTGGGACTACTCCTCCTCGGGGCCAACTGTTCTCCCTCTCTCAGCCAGAACGCAAGGCCATGGAGGAATACATCAAGGAAGCCCTGGTCTCTGGGTTCATTCGACCCTCCACTTCACCTGCTGGTGCCGGCTTCTTCTTTGTTGGCAAGAAGGATGGGGGGCTCCGACCGTGTATTGACTATAGGGGCCTGAACAAGATCACTGTGTGCAACCGCTATCCCCTTCCGCTGATGTCCACAGCATTCGACCTGCTCCAAGGCGCCACCATCTTCACCAAGTTGGACTTACGGAACGCATACCACCTCGTCCGTATCCAACAAGGAGACGAGTGGAAGACCGCCTTTAACACCCCGTCAGGGCACTACGAGTACCAGGTGATGCCCTTCGGACTCACCAATGCACCAGCTGTTTTTCAGGCCCTAATCAACGATGTCTTGAGGGACATGATTAACCTGTACGTTTTTGTCTACCTCAACGACATCCTAATCTTTTCCAAGACCGTGCAGGAGCACCGCCACCATGTCCGCCAGGTTCTCCAGAGGCTGCTACAGAACAATCTGTTCGCTAAGGCCCAGAAATGCGAATTTCATGTTCCCGAGGTCTCCTTTCTGGGTTTTATTGTACGGACAGGCCAACTCCAGATGGATCCAGCCAAGACCCTGGCTGTCCGGGACTGGCCCACCCCCAAGTCCGTCAAAGAGGTTCAGCGGTTCTTAGGATTTGCTAACTTCTACCGCAAGTTCATCAGGAACTTTAGTTCTGTAGCAGTGCCCATATCGGACCTCACCAAAGGGACAGGTGGATCATATGTCTGGTCTCCTCAGGCGGAAAAGGCATTCAAAGACCTCAAGCACCGCTTCTGTATGGCACCCATTCTGGTCCTCCTGGACCCTTCGCAACCCTTCATCGTCGAGGTGGACGCCTCGGACAGCGGCGTCGGCACAGTCCTCTCTCAACGCTTGGAAGGAAGGTTGCACCCCTGCGCATACTTCTCCCACCGCCTGAGTTCTGCGGAGTCCCGGAATGACGTGGGGGATCGAGAACTGCTAGCAGTTAAACTGGTCCTTGAGGAGTGGAGGCACTGGCTGGAGGGAGCGCAACACTCATTTTTGGTCTGCACGGACCACAAGAACCTGGAGTACCTCCAGCAAGCAAAGAGACTCAATCCACGACAGGCTAGGTGGGCCTTATTTTTCAGTCGGTTCGACTTTACCCTATCATACCGCCCCAGCTCCAAAAATACCAAACCTGATGCGCTTTCCAGGCTGTTCGCTCCCACCAACAGGGAGAGTGAAGTTGGTCCTATTATCCCTGTGTCCCGGATTGTGGCCCCTGTCCGCTGGGGTATTGAGGAGGCCATCCGACGAGCCCAACGCCAGGACCCCGGTCCTGGGACGGGGCCACCAGGCCTCTTGTACGTCCCACATCAAGCCCGGGCCAAGGTTCTCCAGTGGGGTCACTCGTCCCCTCTCACCGCCCACCCGGGAGCTCGAAGGACCCTGGACTTTTTGAGAAGACATTTCTGGTGGCCTAGCATGGAGAAGGAAGTGAGGTCATTCGTCCTTTCCTGCGAAGTGGGCACCAGAAGCAAGAACCCATGACAGCATCCCCAGGGTCTCCTGCATCCTCTGACCATTCCCTGGTGTCCCTGGTCCCACGTAGCAGTCGACTTCATCACGGGTCTCCCTGAGTCTCAAGGTAACACTGTCATTTTGGTTATAGTCGACAGATTCTCGAAGGCCTGCCGCTTCATACCACTGTGCAAACTCCCTTCTGCTCTGGAAACAGCTAAATTAATATTTAATCATGTCTTCAGAGTCTTTGGTCTCCCACAGGACATCGTCTCAGACCAGGGGCCCCAGTTCTCCTCCCAAGTGTGGCACGGGTTTTGCAAGCTCATTGGAGCCACTGCCAGCCTCTCCTCAGGGTTCCACCCCTAGTCCAATGGCCAGGCGGAGAGGCTCAACCAGGACCTGGAAACCACCCTGCGAGGCCTGGCTATGGATAACCCGACATCGTGGAGCACCTGGCTGCCATGGGCAGAGTACGCCCACAACAGCCTGCAGTCATCGGCCACCAAGCTGTCGCCATTCCGGTGCCAATTCGGGTTCCAGCCACCTCTGTTCCCAGACCAGGAGGAGGATGCAGGAGTGCCCTCGGTCAACCAATATGTGAGACGGTGTCGCAAGACCTGGAGCAAGGTCAGGAAGACTCTCATCCAGACCTCCAGAACCAACCAGACTCAGGCCAACCGCCATAGAAGACCTGCCCACGCTTTCCGTCCTGGGCAGCGGGTTTGGCTGTCCACCAAGGACCTTCCGCTGCGGGTGGAGAACCGCAAGCTTGCTCCTCGCTACATTGGCCCCTTCAAGGTGGTGCGCAGGGTGAACCCTGTCACCTACCGGCTCCAGTTGCCCCGAACTCTGAGGATCAACCCCACATTCCATGTTTCCCTGTTGCGGCCTGTACTGACGTCCACATATGCCCCTGCCCCTAGGAATCTCGCACCCCCCCGCATCTTCCAGGGTCAGACTGTGTTCACTGTGCATCGCCTGCTTGACTCCCGCCGGGTCCACGGCGGGCTTCAATACCTGGTAGATTGGGAGGGCTATGGCCCTGAGGAATGCTGTTGGGTCCCTGCCCGGGACATTTTAGATAAAGGACTGTGTTGGGATTTCCATTCAGCCCATCCAGATCGCCCTGGGAATGTCAGGAGACGCTCCTAGAGGGGGCGGTCCTGTTAGGACTGGGACTGTTTTGGCCTCTAGAGGCCGCTGTTATGTTTATCTTGTCATGGTTGTTTTGGCCTCTAGAGGCCGCCACTGTGTTTTTTGTTTGTCTTGATTGCCTGTTTCCTGCCCCGCCCTGTTCCTTAATGAGTTTGTGTATAAATACCCCTCTGTTTGTTCCCCTAGTCACGGAGTCTTTATGCTATGTTGTCTAGTGCTAGTTTCCTCTGTCCCATGTATCTTGCCTGTGCCCTTGTGTTTTTGATGTTTTTGCTTTCTTTGGACTTTGTATTTTTGATCTTCTGAGCGTTCTGCATTTTTGCCTTTCCTTTTGTTTTTTGGGACTTTGAACCTTTGGATATTTTTATTTTTGGTCATCTGAGCTTTTGGATTTTCTTTTTGTTTTTTCCATCGGATTGTATATATTGTAAATAAACTGTTTTTTGATACTCTACCTACGCTTCACGCCTCTGCACTTGAGTCATCCCCCTGGTGGCCTAGGGGGGGGTTTGCTGGATTATCACACCAGCAACCTGGGTTCAAAACCCTAACAGAATAATAACATGAAGCTCAATGTTTCAAAAAACTAAAGTGTTAACCATCTCTTTTTTTAAAAGAACCAAGAGTATCTCTAGCCTCTGTCAGTCAACAACTGACCTCTTGATGCAGCCCAAATCATCAAGCTCCTTGGAGTCCAGTTATCATCTGATCTCAAGTGGTCTAGTCATATCACCTATGTATGTGCTAAGGCTAACAAATGTCTGTATGCCCTACGAATTTTGAGACGTAGTGGTGTACCACCGTGTGATCTTCGAACAGTATATTGCTATTTCATTCATCCAGTCCTGGAGTACGCCTGCCCTGTATGGCATTCATCGCTGACCTGTAAGCTGAGGGATCATGTGAAAGATATTCAGTGTCGTACTGTTCGTGTCATACATCCACACCTGTCGTATGATGAGGGTCTCTCTGTACTAAATCTTCCAACATTATTTGATCATAGAGACTCTCTGTGTAAATCCTTTTATAAAGCTAATTTTGGTACGGATAGTAAACTGTATGTTTTGCGACCTGAATGTAAAAATCATAGGTATGAACTCAGAGAGCTGAGAAAGCTACCTTTGTTCAAGTGCAGAATCAAATGTTTTAAGAACAGCTACTTGCCTTCTTGTGTTAGAAAATGGGACTATGTTTCATAAATTTACTTATATTTTGCCAAAGACTATTATATATATTTTTATGTTTTTTTGGTTGTTTTTTTTTTACTAGATTTGTAAATTATTTATATCCTTGAGTTTTTCAATTTCAGTCATCTCTGATTGTTAATTGCAAGTCAAGTTTAATAAAGTTATTATTATTAATATTAATCCACAGGGCACTCAGGCTCATTGAATGGTTTGATGAAGAGGTTTGATTTTCAGTAACAGCAGCTCTGACTCTATTACTTAATCTTACTTCCTTAATGACATACAAACCTTTCACTGGAACTTTTTTTTTTGAAAATGAAATTTTGCCCCTTTCTATTGATGGAGTAATGGAGAAAACAAACATCTGGGACAAAGAAAATAAATGGTCACACATCTGGATGTAATCAGTGCATGTGGTTAAAGTTGTAATGGGAAAAACACCCTGAAGCTGATTATTTTTCTATGATGGTATTTTATTACTTACTTATTTATTTATTTCATTTATTTTTACTTAAATAAGTAAATAAATAAAATAAGAAATAAATAATGAGTAAAAATGAATAAGTAATATTAGTCAATAAATAAGTAAATAAACAAAAATAAGTAAGAAATATTATTTTATTTATTACTTATTTATTTACTTATTATTTATAAATAAGTATAACTAATAAATATATATTTTACTTATCTTTATTTACTTATTTATTACTATTTTAATTATTTATTTTCACTTATTTATTTTAATGTCAGTAAATAAGTAAATAACTAAAAATAAGTAAGAAATAAATATTTCATTTACTTACTTATTACTTATAAATAAGTATAAGGAATAAATATATATTTTATTTATTTTTACTTATTTATTTGTTACTTTTTATTTGCTTATTTACTAATTTATTCATTTATTAATTTACTTATTGCTTATTTATAAGTAATGAATATATTTTGTTTATCTTTATTTACTTATTTTACTTATTTATTTATTTACTTACTTACTTCCTGACTTACTTACTCACTTATTCATTCCTTCCTTCCTTACTAACTTCGATGTTTTAAGAGACACAATGAGTTTTATTTGTTTAGTTTTTTTGAGGTACATCATGTAACATCTTTCAAATGATCACTCGCACAGCTTCACAGCATTTTCAGCATGTCTGTGTTTTTATATAATTTATTTGCTTGGGTTTGTTTGTTTTTTTCATTTTTTTCCTGCACAATTTCACAATGAGTTTTTTTTTGTGTGTGTGTGTGTGTGTGTGTGTGTGTGTGTGTGTGTGTGTGTGTGTGTGTGTGGTTTCACGTTACATGTTTGTGGTATATTTATATAAGGAGAACATTGCCAGCTTGGCATTGTGGATAAGAGTTAAAATAATCCTAACTGTATGTTTGGGTAACAGTGAAATGAGCGCACACAGGGAACACATTTACTGAATTATTTAACTTATTATTTGCTCATTCTTTCATGCGAACGTTTGTTCATTTAATTTAAAAAAAAAACACATTTGGGCGGCATGGTGGTGTAGTGGTTAGCGTTGTCGCCTCACAGCAAGAAGGTCCGGGTTCGAGCCCCGTGGCCAGCGAGGGCCTTTCTGTGTGGAGTTTGCATGTTGTCCACATGGGTTTCCTCCGGGTGCTCCGGTTTCCCCCACAGTCCAAAGACATGCAGGTTAGGTTAACTGGTGACTCTAAATTGACCGTGAGTGTGAATGGTTGTCTGTGTCTATGTGTCAGCCCTGTGATGACCTGGCGACTTGTCCAGGGTGTACCCTGCCTTTCACCCGTAGTCAGCTGGGATAGGCTCCAGCTTGCCTGCGACCCTGTAGAACAGGATAAAGCAGCTACAGATAATGAGAAACACATTTGAAATAAAAAATTTTATTGTCCAAAAATGTAAAGTAGTTTCAATTATTAATTACCATGTTATATATGTAATGTTTAATGATGATAATAACTCCTTATTAATCTCACTTGCTCAGTCTTTATGGGAAAATATCAGACCAAGGTCTTGGCAGTATGGACCGAGACGTATGTCTGATATTTTTCCATAAAGGCAGAGCAAGCGAGGTTAATAATGAGTTATTATCTGTCTTTTTTATTTCTAAGATTAAACTAGACAGTCATTATAATGAGGCATGACGCTGCTTTCAGTCATGTCGTATTTGTAATGGAATTGAGTCACACATGCAGAATAAATGGCTAGCAGTTTTAAAACAATTTCGGTTAGCAGTTTCTGGATGTTCTTCATTGCTCATTTCTTGAATAACTTGCTGACCCTTGTTTGTCTTTTGTGTTTCAGCTGTTTTTGATTCCATGTTGATTTCCAATTCATCTTTTTTTACCTTACACGTAACGGAGTAAGCAGGGCAAGGTATTGTAATCAGTGTGGTTTGTTTGTTTGTTTGTTTGTTTGTTTGTTTGTTTGTTTGTTTGTTTGTCAACAATCTAGCATCTAGACGGTTGCACCGACTGACTTCAAATTTCCAGGGTAGATGAGCAATAGTCTGTAGATTACCTGATTAAATTTTGGGGGTCAAATCAGGTCAAGGTCACCAGAAAGGTCAAATCTTTTTTTTTTTGCAATAACGTTCTTCAAATTCATAATTTTGACTTCAAACCAAAACCAAATTGTGTGTCTTTCAATTCTGCTTCCAACCATATGATGCAGGATGGGATAGCTTGGACAGTCTCCATAGTGGTTGGGGGTTAAAGTTCAGGGGGTCAAGGTCATCAGTCAAAATAACATATTTTCCATTATAACTCAAAAACGGTTACTGATAGACAGATGTTTACTAGTATGAGCATATAGGAACCCCCATATGGCTTTTCATTTGCCACTACGATCTTTGACCTTGAATGACCTTGAAAGGTCAAACTCAAGGTCACAGATTTTCAGAGGGCTATAACTTGAAAACAGCTGATGGCAGACAGATATTTACCCTTATCAACATATAGGAAGTGCCATATGGGCTTTCATTTAGCACCATGATCTTTGACCTTGAGTGACCCTGAAAGGTCAAACTCCAGGTCATGGGTTTTCAAAGGGCTATAACTTTAAAATGGTTAATGATAACCAGATGTTTACCATTATCAACATGTAAGAAGTCCCATAAGGGCTTTCAGTTGCCGCCATGACATTTGACCTTGAATTACTTTGAAATGTTAAACTCAAGGTCATGGATTTTCATAGGACCTGACAGGTGATGATAGAAATATTACCATTATCAACATATAGGTAGTTCCATATGGGCTTTCATTTAGCACCATGAATGTTGACCTTGAGTGACCTTGAAATGTCAAACTGAAGGTCACAGATTCACCTTATAAGGTGAATAGGCCAGACTTGTAAAATTGAATCAGTATCAAAAGCACTAAAATAAGTGTTGCTGGGCGAGGTTTGTTTTGCTGGCAACACTTGTTCATTTTGTTCTTGTTTGTTTTTTGCAACATTGAAAGCCAGCACCTTGGAAAGAAAGTTCATAATCGCTCACGGGCATTACGGGAAAATACTGCCCACCAAGGAACCAATCGGAGTGCACGATTTTACCAGAAGTAGCTCGTGCCATATACTGAGACATATTAACATATTTTAACACTTTATATTTCATTGGTTTTTGGTTAAAAACAAATGTCGTGTGACCTCATCAACTGGATTTAGCAACTACTAAAACTGTTAACAAGTACAGTACGAATGCCATTATCAGCTACTAATGCCTTTAGCAAGGATGTGCATTGCAAAGATGCTCTTAGCAAAGTTGCTCTTAAGACTCCTTATTACGAGTGAGTTTGGGAAAACTATGTACAGTGGTGCTTGAAAGTTTGTGAACCCTTAAGAATTCTCTATATTTCTGCATAAACATGACCTAAAACATCATCAGATTTTCACACAAGTCCTAAAAGTAGATAAAGAGAACCCAGTTAAACAAATGAGACAAAAATATTATACTTGGTCATTTATTTACTGAGGAAAATGATCCAATATTACATATCTGTGAGTGGCAAAAGTATGTGAACCTCTAGGATTAGCAGTTAATTTGAAGGTGAAATTAGAGTCAGGTGTTTTCAATCAATGCGATGACAATCAGGTGTGAGTGGGCACCCTGTTTTATTTAAAGAACAGGGATCTATCAAAGTTTGATCTTCACAACACATGTTTGTGGAAGTGTATCGTGGCACGAACAAAGGAGATTTCTGAGGACCTCAGAAAAAGCGTTGTTGATGCTCATCAGGCTGGAAAAGGTTACAAAACCATCTCTAAAGAGTTTGGACTCCTCCAATCCACAGTCAGACAGATTGTGTACAAATGGAGGAAATTCAAGACCATTGTTACCCTCCCCAGGAGTGGTCGACCAACAAAGATCACTCTAAGAGCAAGGCGTGTAATAGTCGGCCAGGTCACAAAGGACCTCAGGGTAACTTCTAAGCAATTGAAGGCCTCTCTCACATTGGCTAATGTTAATGTTCATGAGTCCACCATCAGGAGAACACTGAACAACAATGGTATGCATGGCAGGATTGCAAGGAGAAAGCCACTGCTCTCCAAAAAGAACATTGCTGCTCATCTGCAGTTTGCTAAAGATCACGTGGACAAGCCAGAAGGCTACTGGAAAAATGTTTTGTGGACGGATGAGACCAAAATAGAACGTTTTGGTTTAAATGAGAAGTGTTATGTTTGTAGAAAGGAAAACACTGCATTCCAGCATAAGAACCTTATCCCATCTGTGAAACATGGTGGTGGCAGTATCATGGTTTGGACCTGTTTTGCTGCATCTGGGCCAGGACAGCTTGCCATCATTGATGGAACAATGAATTCTGAATTATACCAGTGAATTCTAAAGGAAAATGTCAGGACATCTGTCCATGAACTGAATCTCAAGAGAAGGTGGGTCATGCAGCAAGACAACGACCCTAAGCACACAAGTCGTTCTACCAAAGAATGGTTAAAGAAGAATAAAGTGAATGTTTTGGAATGGCCAAGTCAAAGTCTGGACCTTAATCCAATGGAAATGTTGTGGAAGGACCTGAAGCGAGCAGTTCATGTGAGGAAACCCACCAACATCCCAGAGTTGAAGCTGTCCTGTATGGAGGAATGAGCTAAAATTCCGCCAAGCGGTGTGCAGGACTGATAAACAGTTACCGCAAACATTTAGTTGCAGTTATTGCTGCACAAGGGGGTCACACCAGATACTGAAAGCAAAGGTTCACATACTTTTGCCACTCACAGATATGTAATATTGGATCATTTTCCTCAATAAATAAATCACCAAGTATAATATTTTTGTCTCATTTGTTTAACTGGGTTCTCTTTATCTACTTTAGGACTTGTGTGAAAATCTGATGATGTTTTAGGCCATATCTATGCAGAAATATAGAAAATTCTGAAGGGTTCACAAACTTTCAAGCACCACTGTACAGAGACAACGTTCATTGTTTCAGAGAATCTTTACACTCACTTTTTAGCCCTAAAGCGAAATGTTATCAGGAAACCCACCCCAGAACTATAGGCTCTATACATCTTTGCAGCCACAGTTTTACGAAATGGTTTGAGCTTGTGTGTTTTCTTAGTAAGAGCTTCTACACCCACTGAAACGTTCATGGCATTATCTCATGTCTCTGTCCTACAGTAGTAGTGCCTTTTGTTCATGTAAACTTGCTTAGATGTTAACAAAAAAGAAAAGAAAACATAACCTACAAAATATACTGTATGTGTAAGCAATATTGAATATCTGGTGTGTGTGTGTGTGTGAGAGAGAGGTGAGGAGATCAGCCGTTTCTGAAATGCTCAGACTAGCTCATCTGGCTCCAACAACCATCACAGTTAAAATCACTGAGATCACATTTTTTCCTCCGTTATGATGTTTGATATGAACATGAATTGCAGCTCTTGGCTTGTATCTCCATGATTTTATGCAATGTGCTGCGGTCACATGATTGGATGAATATCAAGTGTTCCTATTAAAGTGACCGATAGGTATACTGTATGACCCAACCAACACTATGGTTGGAAGGGAAAAAAAAAAAAAACATCCCCAACATCCCCATGGTGCTCAAGTCAAGTCTTCCTTATAGGTTTGCATTTCTCACTGGCTCATTATTCAGTCTTCTTCACCTCCTCTTCATTCTCTCTCTCTCCATCTTTTCTCTTTCCTCCCACTCATCCTCCTGCATCGTCTTTTTATTCCCTTCTCCTTCTCCTGTGCGTTATCACTGATGACAATTTCTCCCCAGATATCCAGTTATTTATTGGTTTTTGATGAGGTTTTTTTTTTGGCATACACCCCCATAAACACACCCACATACACCAGCACCACCATCACCACCCGCCAATACCAGCGATACTAACATCCACATCTACACAGAACGTTGCTAGGCAACAGAGTTGTGTAAGACCTGGAACTGCTTTGTGAAAGTGTCCAGACGAAGAATCGTGTTTGTACACCCACACAGAAGAAATTCTCAGATCAAAGAATCATCTGGAGCCTATTTGTCGATCGCCCAGTTACACAATCACAATGTAACACGATGCCCATTTTGGGATGATGAATGGCTCTTCGATTCATATATCGATCCACATTGTTGTTCAATATTGTAATGACTGATTGATAAAGAATCACAGGCTACTGTTTCACCAGAACTGGTGAATTATTGATTTTCATTTGTTAAAACACTCAAATTTAAACTATTGCTCGATGATGCCCAATCTGTCTGTCTTCAGTTTGCATTCAGACTTGTCTCACGTATTAATCAACACCGTTTGCAGCTTATTAAAGAGCTGAAGAGACTTTGTTATTGCATTACCACTCGCTGCCAGCTTGAGCCTTGTTTCCAGGGAAACAGAAATTCAGAAGCTTTCAATACTCGGAGACAACACTGAAATCCAAAGAGCTCCATCTACAGCGGAGGCTTCTGGAAAACAAATCTGCTTTTCTCAGCACCCACAGGAGAAGTAGGAGCTTCAAAAACGAGAGAAGAATATGCCTTGGATCTGATACATGTTTTGTTGTGGGATGTAAACATGAACAGAATTAATATTCAGTTCTAGGAATACAGGTACGTATTATTTCTATTGCTTTATCTTTCTCTTACACTCTGCTCAAACCTTGTTATCTCTGTATCTGTATAAATCATCATCCATGGTACAGGTGCTGTACGAAGCATTCCTTTGCACCAAAGCAGAAAAAGTCAAATCAGAATCTGTGCATAAATGTATATGCGTATGAAATTGTGCCTTTTTTTTTGTCCTACCCACTGCCATTGACTCGAACCATAATACCAGCATGCACTTACGACAAGGATAAAACTGAATCTTTGAAACGCAGAACATCTATCAGTAATTGCTCATGGTGCTCTGTGCTGTGTGAACTTGTAAATCTTTCTCATGCAAAAAAAAATTCATCTTTTATCTATGCTGATTCAACTCAAGGATTTTATACAATTAAAATCAGAGCGTCAGCAACACAATAGTTCATACGGCTGTACCATGAGAAACCAGGCTTGTTTATAATTAGCTATGTTGCTCGTCATGAGAACAATTAGAACAATTTGATCTTCAAAACAAAGCAATCAGAATCAAATACCATCAAAAACTCAGGGAGGAGCAGCGATTTTCCTGAAAGTTCATTAATTAGCAACTTGTTAATGAGAAATCACAAAACCAGGGAGCAACTTTTGTGCAGACTGATTAGATCTTCCAAACAAAACAATCAGTATAAAGATCCATTGAAAACTCAGGGAGGAGTAGCAATTTTTGTGAACTGTGGACGGACAGACAAACGGACAGATGACGACTCCCATATGATGGCAATAGTTCATCGCCCTACAGCTGGTGAGCTAATAAATCAGACACAAAAAATTTGCCTCTTATGTTTAGCTAATATTTTCGGTAAACATGCTGAACGCTACTCATAGTTTACTTAAATACTTTATTTATATCTGATATCTGTGTTTGTCTCTTTTCTCTAAAAAGGTTTTGTAAAATCAAAAGTATCCATACTGTAACTACGCCTTTATCATAATTCAAGCTTAAATATCTGCAACATCAACTTCACCTCAACATAATGCACAAGTTAATAATACTTTAATATGAATATGGGGGAAGCTATGGCCTAATGGTTAGAGAAGCAACTCTGGAACCAAAAGGTTGCCAGTTCGATTCCCTGGACCAGCAGGAATGGCTGAAGTGCCCTTGAGCAAGGCACCTAACCCCCAACTGCTCCCCAAGCTACTCTGGAGTATGTTGTACATCGCTCTGGATAAGAGTATCTGTTAAATGCCTGTAATGTAATGAATATAATTTTCCTTATTTATTTCCAGAAAATGTGTACAACTCAGGGACTACATGAAGACTCCCATCTCCACATGAATAGAAACCCATGTTCATACCCTCAGCCTTTTGGAAAATCAGCTCAGAAATTAACTCCAGTATAAATTATGCCTGTGTGACCCTTGTGAAGGACACCATGATGGATAACAGACTGCCCGAAGCCTGCAAACACACAAAAACAGTAGGCCTTGAAGAGATCCATGCTGACACCCAGACCACTGAGACCAAATCTGGACAGATTTGCTCAACAGTGGTGAGGGATTTAAGCCCTGGATCAAGTGAAGGACCGACACGTAGAGAGCGCTTTAAATCAGACTTGCAACAAGCCAGCCAAGAAATCACAATACTGGTTACCAATCATGAGTCACCAGAGAGAGAAATGGATGAAGTTGAGTGGAGTGGAGAAAGTGACACCAATCCGGAGTGTATGGTGCCAAGTGAGGAGGACAGTTTGGATGTATCCATGGTGGTGGCAGACTTGATAGAGCTCAGCCAAATGCAACATACCTGTTTGATCAGCAATAGTTCAGAAGAGCAAAGTGCCAGTTCAGGGAGGAATAACTTATCCAAGACGGATGCAGATGGATGTGGAGAAAGCCATAAAGAAGAAACAAAACCTAAAAGTCAACAGGAGATGACAGACTCTGAAGCCAACAAATCCCAATCTGTAGAGGGAGTCATTTCATCTGACTCAGAGGATCCTAAGAGGTCAGACAAGACAGACAGCAATGTGGCACTGAAGCAAGCGAAATCCTTTGAGAAGAGAGACTCAAATGGGGATCTATTACCCAGGCAACAACAGCACATACAGACACAGGTCAGCCTGGAGGTTGTATGTCACTCAGCAGCCACCAGCCCTATGACCCCTCCTGAAGGTTCCACTGCTTTCTCCTTTCCCTACTGTCTTAACAAACTGGGAAAAAGTGAAGGAAATGAGTCGGTTCCAGTGCAAACAAAGGATGCTGAGCTCCAGGTTGGTATGCAAGCGGAGTATCGATCAGTTGCCACAGCTCCCATGACACCCATAACAACAAATGCACCTGAATTACCAGTAGAGACTCGCTCAGTTGCCACAGCTCCCATGACGCCTGTGGCAACAAATGCACCAAAGCTACTGGTAGAAACTCGATCAATTGCCACAGCTCCCATGACACCAGTTACAACAATCGCACCTGAACTGCAGGTAGAGACTCGTTCAGTTGCCACAGCTCCAATGACACCTATTGCAACAGCAGCACCTGAACTACAGGTAGAGACCCGCTCAGTTGCCACAGCTCCCATGACACCTATTGCAATAACTGCACCTGAACTACTGGTAGAGACTCGAACAGTTGCTACCAATCCCATGACACCCATAGCAACGACTGCACCTGAACTACAGGTAGAAACTCGAACAGTTGCTACAGCTCCTATGACACCCATTACAACAGTTGCACCAGGACTACAGGTTGAGACTTGCTCAGTTGCCACAGCTCCCATGACACCAATAGCAACAACTGCACCTGAGCTCCAGGTAGAGACTCGTTCAGTTGCCATAGCTCCCATGACACCTATAGCAACAGTTGCACCAGGGCTACAGGTAGGGACTCGATCAGTTGCCACAGCTCCCATGACACCAATAGCAACAACTGCACCTGAGCTCCAGGTAGAGACTCGCTCAGTTGCCACAGCTCCCATGACACCAATAACAACAAGTGCACCAAAGCTACTGATACAAACTTGTTCAGTTGCCACAGCTCCAATGACCCCTGTTTCAACCATTGCACCTGAACTACAGATTGAGACTCGTTCAGTTGCCACAGCTCCCATGACACCTATTGCAAGAAATGCACCAGGACTACATGTAGAGACTCATTCTGTCGCCACAGCTCCCATGACCCCCATAGCAACAAGGGCACCTGAGCTACAAGTAGAAACTCGTTCAATTGCTACAGCACCCATGACCCCCATAGCAACAAGGGCACCTGAGCTACGAATAGAAACTCGTTCAATTTCCACAGCTCCCATGACACCCATAGCAACAAGGGCACCTGAGCTACGAGTAGAAACTCGTTCAATTTCCACAGCTCCCATGACACCCATAGCAACAAGGGCACCTGAGCTACGAGTAGAAACTCGTTCAATTGCCACAGCTCCCATGACACCCATAACAACAAGGGCACCCGAACTACGAGTAGAAACTCGTTCAATTGCCACAGCTCCCATGACACCCATCACAACAAGGGCACTTGAGCTACGCAAAGAAACTCATTCAATTACCACAGCTCCCATGAGTCCAATCATCTTAAGCTCACCTGAGCTGATCCCAGAGCCAGAACCAAGAGCCATGTCAGGTTCAGAGGAACCACCTGAGCCCGTACAGGAAGTGTGCTGGGATGAAAAAGGCATGACATGGGAAGTCTATGGTGCTGTGGTTGAAGTATCTGTCCTGGGCTCAGCTATCCAGAAGCACCTGGAGAAACAGGTTCTGAAAAAGCAAATGAAACCACTTGATGCTGCATCCAATCAAACTTTACCTCCAAACACCACAGACACCTCCAGCCCCCTCCCTTCCAGCCCACCTGCATTGTCAGCATCGAGTCGGTGCAGCTCAGCAAAAGGTAGCAAGAAAAAGGATGAGAGGAAAGGAACAAGAGGCAGACGTTCATTCTTCAGGAACTTCAGAAGGCCGAACTGCTGCTCCCGGGTGCACTCCGAGTAGAGATATTGAAAAGACCATGCTTTAAAATGGTAATAGTAAGAGATTTAAACCAGTGGACTTGACACAGCTTTTTCTGTAGGTTTTGAGTATAGGCCAGTAGGTAGATTTTGTCCAGTGATAACGTCCCCCTGACTGGCAAGCTCTCCCCAATGGCATGATGGTTTTTTTTTTTGGTTGGTTGTTTTTTTTAAGTTATGTTTTACTGTGCCTCACTTGTGATATAATCCTAAAGGGATTATGAAGCGCCTCAAATGGTTGGTGAAAGGTCTTCAAGAGGATATTGCCAGTCCGCACACTGATTTTAATACTGGGTATTTCAATATCACAGACCTTTCCAGACCTTTCCTGAGCTGGACTATTTTAAATCACTCTTCCAGCTTCAACAGAGGGTCAAATTCATTTGCAATTGGACAGAGACCTATGGAGTTGTACATTATATTTACTCTATACATTAGTATACATTCTTAGAAAAAGAGACTTCTTTAAAAGACATTTGGATATGTTGGATATTTCGGGACTCTTCTTGATACCCTTTCTGGTAGAGAAACACTATTGCAGAATCATTAATAGTTCTCCCAAAGAGATAAACTGAAAGACCCTTTAGGCTACTAGATCTACAATTGTTTTTCCAAGGAGTGTAATTAGCTTAAGGGTAGATGATGTATATGTGCATAGACACATAGCTTTTTTGCTTAGTAGTTATTTTCAGTGCATTTGAACCTATTGCCACATCATGCTTTTTAAAAGTTTCACAGGTTTAAGTGTCCTTTGCCCTATGTTCATTCTACCAAGTGACAACTGGCAACTGTTTGTTATGTATGTGCACGACACAGATCTGTGATTTCAGTGGCAGCAATGAGCGACAAAACCACAGGATGACAAATCTACATTTGAACTGAGATTTTCTCAATTCTATATAAATTGTAAATTTGAAAGTAACAAATGCAAATGATTGGCTGAAATAACTCCTCTGACCAATCCCATGACATGTGTGGTCCAGTGTTTCTTCATTTCACCACTCACAACTTTAATTCCTACATACAATTAGGAAAAAACATTTCATTAAATGAGTACAGAGCTTATGTTATGACGAAAAATAAAGCTTGAAAGGAAGTAACAGAGATCATTGGTTCCTCTGGTGCATGCATGTATATGGCTAGTATAGTTAGCTTGATTTGTGAATCTGCCAATGAATCAAACTGAATCATGCATTTTTTAATTTGTTTTTCACTAGTTCACTTTAGAAGTTATACATATATAGCGGCAGCACGGTGGTGTAGTGGTTAGCGCTGTCGCCTCACAGCAAGAAGGTCCGGGTTCGAGCCCCATGGCCGACAAGGGCCTTTCTGTGCGGAGTTTGCATGTTCTCCCCGTTTCCGTGTGGGTTTCCTCCAGGTGCTCTGGTTTCCCCCACAGTCCAAAGACATGCAGGTTAGGTTAACTGGTGACTCTCAATTGACCGTAGGTGTGAATGTGAATGGTTGTCTGTGTCTATGTGTCAGCCCTGTGATGACCTGGCGACTTGTCCAGGGTGTACCCCGCCTTTCACCTGTAGTCAGCTGGGATAGGCTCCAGCTTGCCTGCGACCCTGTAGAAGAATAAAGTGGCTAGAGATAATGATATGAGATGAACGACACATATATAGCGAGAGATGACTTGCAACCACGTGATCAAAATGTGCCATGATGGTAGACATACAAAGCAACTCCGATGGCAGCCGCTGAAAGTGTGTCTGTAAACAATGCTGAATTTTCTCAATATTACCACGATTTGAATGGTCAAGCGAAGATTCATTACAAAGAGAAGATAAATATGTGTGGTTTTGATCCATATTACTTAAAAAAGTCAGACTCCTGAAGATAAGATGCTTCTACCAACCACCGAGTACCCAGATATCATGTTCTATCTGGTTGGGCTGCCGAAGAATCAAGTCCGACCTTGGACAAAACATAGCCCATTTTCTGAGTGGGTGCCCAGTCTGGATTGTTTCTATCATATAATTTTGCTGGCACTCCTCAAAGCGAAATGGTAATACACGTGTTAAAATATCAACCACCGAGTGAACCACGACAAGAGAACACTCATAGCAAAATTTTAGCAACACGAAATAAAATTCTTCCATGATATTATCAAGAGAGCTTTTGAATCTCACCTGAGATAAAATAATGACTGCAAACACGAGCTATTTTTATTTTAGCCTCTGTTAGATCAGCCCTGCCGATGTTGTTCAGCCGTGCTCATCTCCTCCCCGTACTAAGCCTCAGAGTTTCCTCGCTCTCTTTCCGAATCACGGATGGAATTCTAAAAAATCGGATTGTGCCATGGTCACGAGTACTGTTGTGACCACAACCATATACAGCACAAAGATATGGCAGAGCTAAAAAAACGCTTAAAGCAGTGGAAAAACAAAGAGAGTTGTGCACGCATGACAATGTTTTGTATGGAATGTCACTCGACTCCGCGTTTGTATATCCACCAACATGGCTGACATCCGGGTTTCTATTTTGCTTTGATGTCACTTGCAAGTCAAGGATTGTCATTTCTCAAAATGCTGGAGCAGGCCACTCCCTCTGCAGACAATAGTAGCAGTCACAACACAGCCACACTCACAAAAGATGAACTCCTAGCAGCATGAGCAACTTGTTACTTGCTAGCATGAACAAAAGGTTGTATATGTGTTGTAATAATTTGTACTTTTTAACCCATGTATCTGAACATATCGAAGATGCGCTTAAGAATCCCCAGTGATTTTAAAGAAAATGTTAAAATGGCAGTAAAGTATGGCATATTTTATACCGTGAAGCATACTTTAAGAGATCTAGTTTGAAGGGTAAATTCTGAGTTTCCACGCTCCTTACCAGATGTTTCAGAAGGATTTCATGGACATAGACTTGAAGGAAATGACTCTTGAATTATCCTGTGGAAGCCTGAACACTTTATTAATGTGTTACTTAAACCAGGCTTTGTTTGTAATGCCATCTTTCTATTGCCATCCTGTAATTGTGCTTTGGCTGATTGTCTTGAACTCAGTGACAAAGATACATTTTCTTTTTGTAGAAATTGTTTTTTTCTATTTCAGTATACATTATTTGCATCACAAGTGTATACATTACTACACAAAACTGTAAATCGAGCTCTTACACTCATAACGTTGTTATACACATGAGGGTGCGAGATTGTCCTGTCAATATTAAACATTTATGATTTCAAGTATTTTATTTTAATGAAAAAGAGCATGTGAGTGCATAAATTATGATGAATAAAGCAATATAAATTGTGCTTTGAAATATTTACATTGCCAAAGGGATTCCCCATGTAATAGAAATGGCTTATATATATATTCTAAATTGAAGTGTAGTCTTTTTAATGGCTGAGTTAAAGAATTTAATTTATCAGAAGAAAACAAAAACATTCCTAGAACTAAGAAATCCAAATCTGTTTCAGCATGACAATGCCCTTGTGCACAAAGCTCCATGAAGACATGGTGTGTTAAGGTTGGAGTGGAAGATCTCAAGTGTCCTGCACAGAGCCCTGACTGAACTCAACCCCAAGAACTGAGCACCTTTGGGATGAACTGGTTATCCCAACATCAGTTCCTGATCTCACTAATGCTCTTGTAGCTGAATGAACACAAATCCCCACAGCCACGTCCCAAAATCTAGTGGAAAGCCTTCCCAGAAGAGTGAAGGATATTTTAACAGAAGTGTGGACCAACTGCATACTGTGGTTTTGGGATGGGATGTTCAACAAGCACATATGGGTGTGATGGTCCAACAAAACATCAACTAATCAATCAAAAATAAATAAAATCAAAATCAAAAAAAGTAATTCATATTTCAGCAGACAAATGTGGATGGTGAATGGTGGGATCAGATCTTAAGTTACTGCAAAAAAAAAAAAAAGGTGACTAGGATATTCTGAACCAGAAGGTCAAGGACGTAGTAGCTCATCTGGCCTACCATCAGAACAACCATGACTACCAAAAAATAAAACAGAACTGAAATGTGACAATGGGAGAGAGGCCCAACCTCCATGGCAAACTGTTTACAACAGGAAAATCAACAAAGTACTAAATTTCTCATCAATCAGAACTGAAATCAGATGAGAAATGAGAGAGGAGATACAACCCCGATTCCAAAAAAGTTGGGACAAAGTACAAGTTGTAAATAAAAACGGAATGCAATAATTTACAAATCTCAAAAACTGATATTGTATTCACAATAGAACATAGACAACATATCAAATGTCGAAAGTGAGACATTTTGAAATTTCATGCCAAATATTGGCTCATTTGAAATTTCATGAGAGCAACACATCTCAAAAAAGTTGGGACAGGGGCAATAAGAGGCTGGAAAAGTTAAAGGTACAAAAAAGGAACAGCTGGAGGACCAAATTGCAACTCATTAGGTCAATTGGCAATAGGTCATTAACAAGACTGGGTATAAAAAGAGCATCTTGGAGTGGCAGCGGCTCTCAGAAGTAAAGATGGGAAGAGGATTGCCAATCCCCCTAATTCTGCGCAGACAAATAGTGGAGCAATATCAGAAAGGAGTTCGACAGTGTAAAATTGCAAAGAGTTTGAACATATCATGATCTACAGTGCATAATGTCATCAAAAGATTCAGAGAATCTGGAAGAATCTCTGTGCGTAAGGGTCAAGGCCGGAAACCCATACTGGGTGCCCGTGATCTTCGGGCCCTTAGACGGCACTGCATCACATACAGGCATGCTTCTGTATTGGAAATCACAAAATGGGCTCAGGAATATTTCCAGAGAACATTATCTGTGAACACAATTCACCGTGCCATCCGCCGTTGCCAGCTAAAACTCTATAGTTCAAAGAAGAAGCCGTATCTAAACATGATCCAGAAGCACAGACGTCTTCTCTGGGCCAAGGCTCATTTAAAATAGACTGTGGCAAAGTGGAAAACTGTTCTGTGGTCAGACGAATCAAAATTTGGAGTTCTTTATGGAAATCAGGGACGCCGTGTCATTCGGACTAAAGAGGAGAAGGATGACCCAAGTTGTTATCAGCGCTCAGTTCAGAAGCCTGCATCTCTGATGTTATGTGGTTGCATTAGCGCATGTGGCATGGGCAGTTTACACATCTGGAAAGACACCATCAATGCTGAAAGGTATATCCAGGTTCTGGAACAACATATGCTCCCATCCAGATGACGTCTCTTTCAGGGAAGACCTTGCATTTTCCAACATGACAATGCCAAACCACATACTGCATCAATTACAGCATCATGGCTGCGTAGAAGAAGGGTCCGGGTACTGAACTGGCCAGCCTGCAGTCCAGATCTTTCACCCATAGAAAACATTTGGCGCATCATAAAACGGAAGATATGACAAAAAAGACCTAAGACAGTTGAGCAACTAGAATCCTACATTAGACAAGAATGGGTTAACATTCCTATCCCTAAACTTGAGCAATTTGTCTCCTCAGTCCCCAGACGTTTACAAACTGTTGTAAAGAGAAAAGGGGATGTCTCACAGTGGTAAACCTGGCCTTGTCCCAACTTTTTTGAGATGTGTTTTTGTCATGAAAATTAAAATCACCTAATTTTTCTCTTTAAATTATACATTTACTCAGTTTAAACATTTGATATGTCATCTATGTTCTATTCTGAATAAAATATGGAATTTTGAAACTTCCACATCATTGCATTCCGTTTTTATTTACAATTTGTACTTTGTCCCAACTTTTTTGGAATCGGGGTTGTACAATTCAAGTGAGAGGCCTGGAAATTTTGTTTTATTTGGCCAAATTAATAACTCGTTAGCAAAAAAATTTTGACAAAACAGCAACCAAGTTTTGTGCTGAGTGATGAGTTCTTTCAAGCAAAACAGTTAGAACAGAAATCCATGGAGAATTGACAAAGGAGATACAATTTAACTGAATTGTGGACGACGGACGGACAATGGACGCCACACCATGGCAACAGCTCATCGGCTTTATGGACAGAGGAGCTAAAAATTTAACAATGCAGGTTTTACGACAGGTTTTACACGTTCCTGATATGATAATGAGATGGAGATTTCAATACAAAAAAGTCACAGCTTTCCATTTAGATGCTATAAACATGTCCTGCCATTAGATGTGACTAACAGACTGAGAGAAACAGAAAGAGAGATAGGGCAAGGGCCTTTGAAGCTCCTCAGTGTTTATTGGTTCCTTAGATGGACTAAAGAGACATAGAACATTTCATAATCACACCATCAGTGACTCCATAAATATTTACAGAGGGGTTTAATGGTCTGATGATCATTTTTAAGAGCTAATTCACATATATGAGGGTTTTTTTTGTTTGTTTTTTAAACAAGATTTGGAGACAGTGACAATGATAAAAAGACAGGAGGCTGAACTGAACTGGAGGGAGCTGAATTGAAGATGTTGAGATTCTCATGAGGAGAGACAAAGTTGGACAGGATTAGAAATGAGTATACTAGAAGGACAGGACATGTAGGACAGATTGGAGACAAAGTGAGAGAGGCGAGATTGAGATGGTTTGGAGACATACAGAGGAGAGATCCAAGGTATATTGGGAAAAGAATGCTGGAGATGGAGTTGCTAGGTAGAAGGAAAAGAGGAAGAGCAAAGATGAGATTTATGGATGTGGTGAAGGAGGACATGAGGACAGGAGGAGATGGAGGGACACTATCCACTGTGGAGACCCCTAATGGGAACAGTCGAAAGAAGAAGATGCAACTTATAGCTAAAATTGGCCCTGAGAGTTTCAAGATGCGATGTGTGGTGCAAACTTATTGCAGGCCATATCTCAGCGTTCCAACAGTGAAGCATAGTGGTGGCGGCATTTTGTGCTGTAGATGCTTTTATCCACAGAATCTGGGCTTTTTGCCAAAATTGTAGGGCAAATATTTGGAGCAAAATACCAGGGGATATTATACTTCAGTCTGATTTTTTTTTTTTAATCAAAAGCTTGGAAAAAAAATTTCACCTTTCAGCAGTACAATGATCCCAAACATAAGGCTAAACAACAGAGGTGAAACTTCTACACTGATTCTACACCCATTGAGAATTACAAGCACTGTTTGAATTCAAACGCCATCCAACCAACCTGAAGCACATGGAGCAAATCTGCCTGGAACAATGGGTGCACAGAACTGATATGCTTACACTAACACACTTAAAGCTCTTACAGCAACAAAAGGTGCTTCTGCCAAGTACGAGTTGGAAAGGGTTTGTCATGGAAAAATGACAAACACCAACACCAGTCTCGTCCTTTTGCAAGAGAAAGAAGGTTTATTGCAGAAACAGACAAGTGATGAGAGTTAGGCACACCCCTCACACCGTCCCTTTGTTCTCAAATCTATATATACTCTTTACTAGATAAAAAGGAGACATTACATCTATTACATTACATCATTGCACTTACATGTCCTGATCACGCACCGGGAGCGTGATCAGCTCTAAAGCTGATTGGATCTTGTCTAATCGCTGGCTGGTACTCACATCTGCTACACACATCTGCTATGCACGTAAGGAGTATGATAAGATAAACATGTTTCGGTGCAAAATGTTCTGTTGTTAGTCCTTGAAGAGGCAACGCTCAGTGAAAAGGAAAATTACAAAACAGTATGACACTAAAATTTACTCTACAATTCCCCCTTTTATCATGTACCGTAAATGATAACACAACATTAAATCTATAATACTGTCATACAGAGTTACTGGTTACTGTCCAGTCTGTGGCAATAGTCAGTCAATGAACTAGGTGGTGTTGGGTGTTTTCTATAGAAGTCTCTATGCCTAAGGCACTTAGTCCCGTCACCTAAATCAGCTAGGTATTGTATGCGAGTGTATGTGTAGCCAGACTGTATTCTTTCAGTGACCACCATGTGATTGGTATTATCAGTCAGTATGTCATGAATCCAATTAACAGTTTGATCTCTTTCTATCTTGTGTTTCCAGCTGAGAAGTCTGTCACTTGGAGTACCTGTGGTGTCAGACACTGCTCTTGTAATATGTGTATTAATCTCTGTCACTGGACAAACTACCAAATACTACTTATACCATGTATGAGGTTCACAATTAGGGACAGAATGAAGAATGTGTTGGAATGCATGGTTTGTCATGTGGCTGTGTGTGTCAATATGTTGTTGCTCGCGTTTGTTGGTCCCCCTAAGGGCCTCTTGATAGCAGAGTGTCCACTCATGGTGTGACGAGGCCCCCTGAGGGCTTCTTGAATATTGTCTTAATCTCCTTCCTGTCCCAGGGCCTCCTTGTGCTGCTTGTCCGTTGGTTCAGGTACTCTTCTGCAGTGGCTGGCGTGTACCCACATGGCTCTGTTGTCCACCTTTACAGCTGACTGTGTGGTGAGCAGCACTTGGGATGGTCCCATCCACCTGGGCTTGTTCCACTTCGTCCTTCTGAAGTCCTTTATCACCACCCAGTCACCAGGTTTCAGGCCATGCAGTAGTCCCTGCGCCGGGACTGGTAAGACTGATCTCACCTGTTTGTGAATATTATTCAGAGCAGAAGAGAGGGTTGCACACATACAAGACATTTTTGACAAAAATTTTGAGAGTAATTAGAGAATCCTTTGTTACTGCTGCTATCATTCCCCCTTTTGACACATGGTCTTTCCCATGTGTCAACTTAGCATAATATGGAAACATGTATTTGGAGAGACAAGGTCGACCGTCTGGATCCCATCTTTAATACTACACCCTTCTTTCCACCACACAGCCTTTTCTTCTGCTGTGGCCCACTGCTGGAGGTCAGAAACTTGTAAGGGAGGTGTAGAAGGGTTAGTTGAAAGCATTAATGAAGTTGGGTTCCTTGTGGCTACCTGTTTTGCTGCTGCACAAGGACGTGTTATCCTAATGGGCTTCATGGGCAGCTGCCCAGGGCCTCGGCCACTAGGGGGCCTCGGAGGTAGTGAGATCGGAAAATATGAAATGATATTTTCAGAAGTTTTGATCATATTGATAACATTTTTGATGCATTTCGCCACCCGTAAGGAAGCCCACCTTGTCCCGTCGCATAAATCACCCGTCATTGTCAATATGATCACTGTCCATCATGTCTTCACACGCTACGCCAGCTTGAGTTCAATGATTTAATTAATGACTTCGCTTTCCCAGCCCTGTGATGACCTGGCGACTTGTCCAGGGTGCACCTCGCCTTTCGCCCGTAGTCAGCTGGGATAGGCTAGAGATAATGAGATGAGATGAGATGAGATGAGATGAGATGAGATGAGATGAGATGAGATGAGACTTCGCTTTCCAGAAAAGTAGGAAAGTGCCCTCGTAAGTTGACCCATGGCTGTCAAACTGAATGCGCAAAGCTGTGTGCCACTGCTGTTTGGGACATTACGTGTGTGAAAGGATGAAATGTTTCACATAGCCTAACATTTTGAGATTTATTTCTGAGAAGCAAGATATTTTTCTTTCTTTGTTATCGCTCTTTGTTTTCACAAGTTAAAAGTCGCCTGGATTCCAAAATGAAAACGAACGGTTATATACCAAATGAATGTTCTTGTTCTGAATACTAAAGAAACTGTTGTCGGCCTAGGTTATGTTCTTGACATGTTGTTCATTGACTCACTCATTCAAAGGCTTCTTGAGGCTAAACTTTAGTTAATCAGACTTGTTAACCGTGATGTCTGATGGATTTTTTTCACCATGCAATTGCCTATTTCACTATTGCTTTTTCTCGATTAAATAGGTGTTGATGGATATAAAGTTTTATCGTTCAATAGTATTTCTAATTGTGCCACTGTCATTATTTAAGTTTCTGTGTTAGACAGGCACGTCTGAGGGGGTGAATTTGCTGAGCGCAGTTGACAACAGGCAAGGGTGGGGCCTCGGGGGTGTGTCTGCCCAGGGCCTCAGCAAGGGTTAACACGGCCCTGCTGCTGCATCAGAACACATGTCAACACATGCTTCTGTCAAGGCATATAGCTCTGCTGTTTGAGCTGACAAGTGACTAGGTAATGCTCCCACTGTGATTAATTCTTTGTCTGAAATTACAGCATGGCCCACTTGATTTTTACCTGTTTCTGAGTGTCGTGATGGTGACCCATCCACATACAGAATCATGTCTAGATTCATGAGTGGTTCAGCCTTGAGGTCCAACCCAGGGGAGCATAATTGGTTAGTAAGTCTTAGGCACCCTATTTTTTTTTCATACAAACTTTGTTACAGATTTCTATTTTATGACTTCTACATTATCAAGTCAAAACATTACAAAAACATTTTAGAGTTCCAAACGTTCGTTTCATTTTCCAGCACAAAATTAAATGTTACAAAAAAAAAAGTTTGTATCTGAGCAACATATTCGATAATAGAGCAATTTTCAGATGAAAAAAGAAAACATAATGAAGGCTCCAGGGTTTTGGTGCAAAATGAAGAAGTGAGTGTGACAGTCAAAGTGTCCAGAAGAACTGTGGCTGGTTCTGGAAGATGCTCAGTAAAACCTACAGCTCATTTCCGCATAAAACTGCACTCATTGGATCTGAGACTACTGTTTTGTTTTGTTTTTAAACCAAAGGGTCATTTCACACCAAATATTCACTTTGTTTCATTTATTATGAAATGAAACTGATTACTGCTTATAGTATTTTTATTAATGTTGAAACATTTAATTTAATTATTTTTAAGCCATTTTTGTCAACAGCATTTTGTTACATGTGCCTAAGATGTGTTACCTTCTGGCTCTCTCCTTTTAGTTATGCTGTCATAGTTAGTTGCCGGAGTCCCTGCTTGTACTCGGTGCAATATGTATACTGTTCCTACTTATTCAGGTGACATTGGGCATACCTAACCACCTATGTTTTCTTTCTCTCCCCCCCCACTCCAAATCTGTCCCTCTGAGTTACATGGAGTCAACAGGAAATCTTTTGGTGGAGACGGTGGGGACCTCGACTGGCTATCGTAGCCTGCAGGGAATCGGCCGTCAGACATTCTGTCGCATGTCCCAGACCCGGTGAAATGTAACTGAATTGTCTTGGCCAGGCCTAAGGGTCCCATCTGCATCTCATCATTGCTGAGGAGTGTGCTCCCATCACCCAATCAAGCATCCAGCCAGAGCAGGTCATGATATATTTTTTTTACCATATTAACATGCCATTGTGCGTCATGCCTGATGTAAAGACTCTCGTCTCTGCGAGCCTACCACACAGATTTAATACTTGTCATTTTTAGGGCATACCTAACAACATGTTTTCTTTCTCTCTCTCTCTCTCCCCCCCCCATCTGTCCCTCTGAGTTACATGTTGATCCTGGGATTGAGATGCTGGCCTCTTCTGCCCCTCGGACCTGCTTGATCCATCCTGGTGCCCTGTGTCTGGTCGGAGTTTTATCGCCCCACTCCTGTGAAGGACGGCCCTATGAGGACAGTTGAGGGTTATACCTGTTAAAACTGTTAATATTATAGTCAGGCTGTCTGTTGTTGCCCAAATGAGGATGGGTTCCCTTTTGAGTCTGGTTCCTCTCGAGGTTTCTTCCTCATGTCGTCTGAGGGAGTTTTTCCTTGCCACCGTCGCCACAGGCTTGCTCATTGGGGATAGATTAGGGATAAAATTAGCTCATCTTTTAAGTCGTTCAAATTCTGTAAAGCTGCTTTGCGACAATGTTTATTGTTAAAAGCGCTGTACAAATAAACTTGACTTGACTTGACTAAGACTTTTGCACATGACTGTGTGCAAAGATCTGTTGACAAGTTATGAATTTCGACAATGAAAAAATACTTTAAGAGCTTATCGGTTTGCAATAAAAACAAACAGCTAGAACAATCTGTGTGTCATTTGAAATCCAGATGAATTGGATGACTTTTAAAGGGGATGACTTGCTCATTGGGGATAGATTAGGGATAAAATTAGCTCATCTTTTAAGTCGTTCAAATTCTGTAAAGCTGCTTTGCGACAATGTTTATTGTTAAAAGCGCTGTACAAATAAACTTGACTTGACTTGACTAAGACTTTTGCACATGACTGTGTGCAAAGATCTGTTGACAAGTTATGAATTTCGACAATGAAAAAATACTTTAAGAGCTTATCGGTTTGCAATAAAAACAAACAGCTAGAACAATCTGTGTGTCATTTGAAATCCAGATGAATTGGATGACTTTTAAAGGGGTGACATGCTTTGACATTCCAACACTCTACACCAACACATGGAAATTAATGATATGTAATCTTTGCTTTGATTTTTTTTTTCAGACAACTTTAGTTTCTCCTCAAGTGAACAAAAAAACTTGTTGAAACCTTTTATCACAACCTGCCTACATGTTGAAGTACGAGCTGCCTGGATCACATCACATTGTGTTGTGTAAGTTTGCATGGGCAAACATCTAACACTATCAAAACAGCATGTCATAACCTATACTGCAGGTGTTCTATCACTCTTCCATGTAATCAGCACTGTAGAGGAGGCAGACAGAATAATAATGGAGTAAAATAGCAGACGAGCAGAGAAAAACTGGTGAGCGCGATTTATTCAAGCAGGATACATTTTTAGAGCAACTTTCTTTTTTACTTCAACGTTTTCATCGAAATTCGTCTTTTTTTCACACATCACTCAAAGTTAATTTAAAATTTTACTGAGTGAGCGTTAACCTAGATTTACTCTGAACTGAACTCTAAACTTCTTTTTTTTTTTTAAAAAACTTGCTTTGCTAAAGTTTTAATTGCTTGGATTTTTGTTTGTTTTAAATGTTTCTTTCATTTGTGTCACACTGTAAAAAATGATTTGTTGTTTTAACTTAAAAAAGTTAGTGCAAGGGTTGCCTTAAGGGCTGACTTAAAATTTTGAGTTCACTGAAATTAATATAGTAAGTTCACAACAATTTAACTTACTATGTGAATTCCAGTGAACTCAAAATTTTAAGTCAGCCCTTGCACTAACTTTTTTAAGTTAAAACAACAAATATTTTTTTTACAGTGCAGAGAATAGGCTGATAGGCAAGTGAAAATGCAGATTAAAGAGTTTTGATAAAATATAGACAGCTAAAGGTCCGGTCCCACAATACCAATAACTAGAACTAGAACTATAAATAAACGGGTCCCCTGCAGTTTATGTGGTTGGTATTCACACCAGAACGATAACAATCCCTATAGCCCAGGCCTGGGTTTATCCATATCAGTGAAATTGCTTCTGGAGCCATTTTTCCAGGCCTGGTCCTAATCCGATAAAACATCTGACCAATCAGGTAATTGTTTACGTGTGAGATTGTCTGAGCACGTCCTATTTTTCCCCGGACATCTTTGTACATCCTTTTTGCATCATGAAGTCATGGAATACAGATTCACGGAAAATAAAAAATAGAATAAAAAACATGGATCTTTTATTCACAGATATGTGATTATTTTCTGTGAAATATCAATAGTAAATGAATAAAGTAAACATATAAATGCAGGTAAAATATTTTAATTATGAATTTTATGGCAGTCCAAAATTTCATTGTTTTAGACTTCTTAATTTTTTATCCGTGATGAATCATCCGTATGAAATCAGTAACCAATCTATAATATACTGAAACGTCCGTGACCAATCCGTAAATTATTAGCATCCATGATGCATCCATATTAAAATCCGTAATCACTCCGTATTTTGTATGCTTTTTTATTATATTTCTGGAATCCTTGACCTACGGTATCTGTATTTTATCAACCACCAAAGTGTGTGCATGGGTTGTTTAGAAGTCCAAACTCTACAGTACGACCCGGAATAATGTGCTACTATTTGGAAAAAACATCCATGACTATTCCTAAGTTGCATGTGTTTATTTCCTTGAGTGTCAGGACCAACTGATATTACAGTCGGGATTATACAGTGGTGCTTGAAAGTTTGTAAACCCTTTAGAATTTTCTATATTTCTGCATAAATATGACCAAAAACATCATCAGATTTTCACACAAGTCCTAAAGTAGATAAAGAGAACCCAGTTAAACAAATGAGACAAAAATATTATACTTGGTCATTTATTTATTGAGGAAAATGATCCAATATTACATATCTGTGAGTGGCAAAAGGATGTGAATCTTAGCTTTCAGTATCTGGTGTGACCCCCTTGCGCAGTAATAACTGCAACTAAACGTTTCCAGTAACTGTTGATCAGTCCTGCACACCGGCTTGGAGGAATTTTAGCCCATTCCTCCATAGAGAACAGCTTCAATTCTGGGATGTTGGTGGGTTTCCTCACATGAACTGCTCACACAACATTTCGATTGGATTAAGGTCAGGACTTTGACTTGGCCATTCCAAAACATTAACTTTATTCTTCTTTAACCATTCTTTGGTAGAATGACTTGTGGGCTTAGGGTCATTGTCTTGCTGCATGACCCACCTTCTCTTGAGATTCAGTTCCTGGACAGATGTCCTGACATTTTCCTTTAGAATTTGCTGGTATAATTCAGAATTCATTGTTTCATCAGTGATGGCAAGCCGTCCTGGCCCAGATGCAGCAAAACAGGCCCAAACCATGATACTACCACCACCATGTTTCACAGATGGGATAAGGTTCTTATGCTGGCAATGCGAACCAGACTCCTGCTCCATTCATACAGGGACTGGACAGCCCTTATCAAAGAGCCCCGAACCCCATACTCCTGAAGCACCCCCCACAGAATACCATGAGGGACACGGTCGAATGCCTTCTCCAGATCCACAAAGCACATGTGGACTGGTCGGGCAAACTCCCATGAACCCTTGATCACCCTATGAAGGGTATAGAACTGGTCCAGTGTTCCATGACCAGGACAAAAACTGCATTGTTCCTCCTGGATCCGAGGTTCAACTATCGGCCAAATTCTCCTCTCCAGTACCCTGGAGTAAACCTTCCCGGGGAGGCTGAGAAGTGTGATTCCCCTATAATTGGTGCACACTCTCTGGTCCCCTTTCTTGAAAAGAGGGACCACCACCCCAGTCTGCCACTCCAGAGGCACTGTCCCTAACTGCCACCAATGTTGCAGAGGCGTGTCAGCCAAGACAGCCCACAACATCCAAAGACTTGAGATACTCAGGGCAGATCTCATCCACCCCGGTGCCTTGACACCGAGAAGCTTGCAAACCACCTCAGTGACTTCGGCTTGGGTAATGGACGAGTCCACCTCTGAGTCATCAGCCTCTGCTTCCTCAATGGAAGACATGCCAGTGGGATTGAGGAGATCCTCAAAGTATTCCTTCCACCACCCGACAATATCCCTAGTCAAGGTCAACAGCTCCCCACCCGCACTGTAAACAGTGTTGGCAGAGTACTGCTTCCCCCTCCTGAGGCGCCAGACGGTTTGCCAAAATTTCTTCGAGGCCGACCGATAGTCTTCCTCCATGGCCTCACCGAACTCCTCCCAGTTCCAAGTTTTTGCCTCCGCAACTGCCCGAGCTGTGGCACGCCTGGCCTGCCAATACCCGTCAGCTGCCTCAAGAGTCCCGGAGGCCAACATGGCCTGATAGGACTCCTTCTTCAGCTTGATGGCATCCCTTACTTCTGGTGTCCACCACCGGGTTCGGGGATTGCCACCACGACAGGCACCGGAGACCTTGTAGCCACAACTCCGAACAGCCACGTCAACTATGGTCATGAGCTTTGAGTAATGACCAAAATAACAAGATCGCGGATACAAGCGGCCGAAATGAGTTTCCTTCTCAGGGTGGCTGGGCACTCCCTTAGAGATAGGGTGAGAAGCACAATCACTTGGGAGGAGCTCGGAGTAGAGCCGCTGCTCCTCCGCATCAAGAGGAATCAGCTGACGTGGCTCGGGCATCTCTTTTGGATGCCTCCTGGACACCTCCCTGGGGAGGTGTTCCAGGCATGTCCCCTCGGGAGGAGGCCCTGGGGAAGACCCAGGACACGCTGGAGGGACTATGTCTCTCGGCTGGCCTGGGAACGCCTCTGTGTTCTTCCCGAGGAGCTGGCCAAGGTATCTGGGGAGAGGGAAGTTTGGGCTTCCATGCTCAGACTGCTGCCTCTGCGACCCGGCTCCAGATAAGCGGAAGAAGATGAGATAAGATGAGATGTTTGTTAAAAATGTGGGCATGTCCCTACATGAAGATTAAACTTAAACTCCATTCCTTCTTGAGAATGGAGCTGTTCTGTCAAGTCAGGTTTTGGGTAAATTGACATTTTTCTATCACTGTTCCAGCATTGTGTGTTCATACAGTTCATATAGTAGAAGTTTTGATAATAAATAAAAGTTAAACATGAAGGATTAAGCTAGGTATTTTATTTTCGTTCCATGTCTCCTCACTATGTCCCAAGTCCCCCAACATAATGTCCCATGTCTCCCCTCAGTGTCTCATGTTTCCCCACAGAAAACGTGAAGTCTGAAGGCCAGTATTATGCTCCAAGCTAAGAAACTAATGTTGTGGTAAGAGGGTACAGTAAATACTTTCTAATGCAATCTGAATGTGATGTGACCTGCAAAGAATTTCACACAATCTACAAAAGCTGAAAACTCATCCCAAGTCTCCCCGCTCTCCCCTATTAAAATGCTGAGGAATCCTGTTAGGAAAACTGTGTTATGGTCCAAAATGATTGTTTGTGTCTCTTGTTCATCATTTTATAGACATTCCCCCAATATCAGTCAGTCTGAAACCCCAGTTTGAAATCAATAAGTCCCCAATGCAGGCAAATAATTCTCCTCTAAACAAAAACTATGCTGTGCTTCAAAAAGGTGTAGCAATAAAAATGCAGTCAAAACAGAATAAACCTTGGCAGTGCTCACTTTTGGACAGGAATGTGAACACAAACTGTATAAAGCTTTGAAGTGGTGCAGAGTTTTGTGCACATGGCTGGGATTGGTCAGCCAGCTCATGGTGTCAAACAATAATTCAAATCATATTCAGCTCTACCTGTTTAACCACTACAGATCTAATCTTGGCACATTGTAACGAATGCTCCTTTAATTGTTTGAGTTGAATTTGCAAATTTGTGTGTGTTGAACTTTTGTGCCCCTTGAGTCAATGAATCATTCTGCCATAATTGAGATTTTTTTCATTTGATTCAACTGGTCAGTATTTGAGTCAATGAATCATTGTCATGATTGAGATTCACTCATTTGATTCAACTGGTTAGTGTTTGAATCAGTGAATCACTCGGTCATGATTGAGATTCACTCATCTGATTCAGCCAGTCAGTGTTTCAGTCAGTGAATCATTCAGTCAGAATTTAGATTCACTTATTTGATTCAACCGGTCACTGTTTGAGTCAGTGAATCATTTGGTTATGATTGAGGTTCGCTCATTTAATTCAAACAGTCAGTGTCTGAGTCAGTGAATCATTTGGTCATGATTGAGATTTGCTCATCTCATTCAGCTGGCCATTGTTTCAGTCAGTGAATTATTCACTCATGATTGAAATTCACTCATCCGATTCAGCTGGTCAGTGTTTGAGTCAGTTGAGTCAGTGAATCATTCAGTGACGATTGAGATTCGCTCATCTGATTCAGCCAGTCAGTGTTTGAGTCAATGAATTATTCCGTCATAATTGTGATTTGCTCATTTGATTAAATTGGTCAGTGTTTGAGTCAATGAATCACTGTGTCAGAACTGAGATTTGCTCATTTGATTAAACTGGTCAATGTTTGAGTCAGTGAATCATTGTGTCAGAATTGAGATTTGCTCATTTGATTAAACTGGTCAATGTTTGAGTCAGTGAATCATTGTGTCAGAACTGAGATTTGCTCATTTGATTAAATTGGTCAATGTTTGAGTCAGTGAATCATTGTGTCAGAATTGAGATTTGCTCATTTGATTCAACTGGTCACTGTTTGAATCAGTGAATCGCTCGGTCATGATTGAGATTTGCTCATCTGATTCAGACAGTCAGTGTCTGAGTCAATGAATCATTCGGTCATGATTGAGGTTTGCTCATCTCATTCAGTTGGTCATTGTTTCAGTCAGTGAATCTTTCAGTCAGAATTGAGATTTGCTCATCTGATTCAGCTCGTTACTGTTTGAATCAATGAATAACTCGATCATGATTGAGATTCACTTATCTGATTCAACTAGTCACTGTTTGACTCAGTGAATCATTTGGTCCTGACTGATATTCACTCTTCTGGTTCAGCCAGTCAGTGTTTGAGTCAATGATTCTTTCAGTCATATTTGAGATTCACTCATTTGATTCAACTGGTCACTGTTTGAACCAGTCATGGTTGAGATTCCCTCATCTG
The DNA here is from genome assembly GCF_027579695.1 of Neoarius graeffei. Lineage (NCBI taxonomy): Eukaryota > Metazoa > Chordata > Actinopteri > Siluriformes > Ariidae > Neoarius > Neoarius graeffei. The sequence continues at coordinate 111,185,496 of NC_083570.1, forward strand.
ATTCAGCCAGTCAGTGTTTGAGTCAGTGAATCATTTGGTCAGCGGCGAGAGATCATGAGATGAGACGAGATATTAGACAGCACTGAGGAAAGCACCATTTGAAAGTCTGCTTCTCCATCACTCCTTTCTAGTAGAATCTCTGCCAATGTATACTGAAGCTGTTCTGGCAGCTGGTTGGGGCCAAACACCTCCTTTAATTTGTCATTCTTCTGTATAATCTTTGGAATTAATATTTGTGCATGGAAAGGAAAGCCCTGGATTTCTACAGAAACATGTTCCTCATTTCTACATGTTGTGCATGCTACAGCCTGTGTCACAACCCATGTGACATACAATGCTCAGCGTAAATGAGTACATCCCCTTTGAAAAGTAACATTTTAAACAGTATCTCAATGAATACAAACAATTTCCAAAATGTTGGAAAGACAAAGTTTAATAGAACATCTGTTTAACTTATAATGTGAAAGTAAGGTAAATAATATAAACTTAGATTACACATTTTTCAGTTTTACTCAAATTAGGGTGGTGCAAAAATGAGTACACCCCACAACAAAAACTACTACATCTAGTACTTTGTATGGCCTCCATGATTTTTAATGACCGCACCAAGTATTCTAGGCATGGAATGAACAAGTTGGCCACATTTTGCAATATCAATCTTTTTCCATTCTTCAACAACGACCTCTTTTAGTGACTGGATGCTGGATGGAGAGTGATGCTCAACTTGTCTCTTCAGAATTCCCCATAGGTGTTCGATTGGGTTCAGATCAGGAGACATACTTGGCCACTGAATCACTTTCACCCTGTTCTTCTTCAGAAATCCAACAGTGGCCTTAGATGTGTGTTTAGGATCATTATCATGTTGGAAAACTGCACGACGGCCAAGGGCATGGAGTGATGGTAGCATCTTCTCTTTCAGTATAGAGCAATACATCTGTGAATTCATGATGCCATCAATGAAATGCAGTTCCCCGACACCAGCAGCACTCATGCAGCCCCACATAAGGACACTGCCACCACCATGTTTCACTGTAGGCACCATGCATTTTTCTTTGTATTCCTCACCTTTGCGACACCATACAGTTTTGAAGCCATCAGTTCCAAAAACATTTATCTTGGTCTCATCACTCCAGAGTATAGAGTCCCAGTAGTCTTCATCTTTGTCAGCATGGGCCCTGGCAAACTCTAGGTGGGCTTTTTTGTGCCTGGGCTTTAGGAGAGGCTTCTTTCGTGGACGGCATCCATGCATGCCATTCCTCTGCAGTGTACGCCGTATTGTGTCACGGGAAATAGTCACCCCAGTTTGGCTTTCTATTGTACTTCTTTAGATAACTGCAGTGAACTTGCATGCCGATTTTCTTCAACCCTTCTCATCAGAAGACACTCCTGTCGAGGTGTTAACTTCCATGGATGACCTGGAGGTCTCTGTGAGATAGTTACAGTTCCATCTTTCTTAAATTTTTGTACCACTTTTCCTACAGTATTCTGACTGATAAGTAAAGCTTTGCTGATCTTCTTGTAGCCTTCACCTTTGTGGTGTAAAGAAATTATTTTCTTTGGGGAATTCTGAAGAGACAAGTTGAGCATCACTCTTCATCCAGCATCCAGTCACTAAAAGAGGTCATTGTTGAAGAATGGAAAAAGATTGATGTTGTAAAATGTTGCCAACTTGTTCAATCCATGCCTAGAAGACTTGGTGCTGTCATTAAAAATAATGGAGGCCATACAAAGTACTAGATGTAGTAGTTTTTGTTGTGGGGTGTACTCATTTTTGCACCACCCTAATTTGAGTAAAACTGAAAAATGTGTAATCTAAGTTTATATTATTAACCTTACTTTCATGTTATAAGTTAAACAGATGTTCTATTAAACTTTGTCTTTTCAACATTTTGGAAATTGTGTTCATTGAGATATTGTTTAAAATGTTACTTTTCAAAGGGAGTTTACTCATTTACGCTGAGCACTGACTTACAAAATTGATGGAAAATTCTGAAAACTACAGACTTTGGCATGTACAGTGGTGCTTGAAAGTTTGTGAACCCTTTAGAATGTTCTATATTTCTGCATAAATATGACCTAAAACATCATCAGATTTTCACACAAGTCCTAAAAGTAGATAAAGAGAACCCAGTTAAACAAATGAGACAAAAATATTATACTTGGTCATTTATTTATTGAGTAAAATGATCCAATATTACATATCTGTGAGTAGCAAAAGTATGTGAACCTTTGCTTTCAGTATCTGGTGTGACCCCCTTGTGCAGCAATAACTGCAACTAGACGTTTCTGGTAACTGTTGATCAGTCCTGCACACCGGCTTGGAGGAATTTTAGCCCATTCCCCCGTACAGAACAGCTTCAACTCTGGGATGTTGGTGGGTTTCCTCACATGAACTGCTCGCTTCAGGTCCTTCCACAACATTTCGATTGGACTAAGGTCAGGACTTTGACTTGGCCATTCCAAAACATTAACTTTATTCTTCTTTAACCATTCTTTGGTAGAATGACTTGTGTACTTAGGGTCGTTGTCTTGCTGCATGACCCACCTTCTCTTGAGATTCAGTTCATGGACAGATGTCCTGACATTTTCCTTTAGAATTTGCTGGGATAATTCAGAATTCATTGTTCCATCAATGACAGCAAACCATCCTGGCCCAGATACAGCAAAACAGGCCCAAACCATGATACTACCACCACCATGTTTCACAGATGGAATACGGTTCTTATGCTGGAATGCAGTGTTTTCCTTTCTCCAAACATAATGCTTCTCATTTAAACCAAAGAGTTCTGTTTTGTTCTCATCCTTCCACAAACCATTTTTCCAATAGCCTTCTGGCTTATCCATGTGATCTTTAGCAAACTGCAGAAGAGCAGCAATGTTCTTTTTGGAGAGCAGTGGCTTTCTCCTTGCAACCTTGCCATGCACACCATTGTTGTTCAGTGTTCTCCTGATGGTGGACTCATGAACATTAGCCAATGTGAGAGGGGCCTTCAGTTGCTTAGAAGTTACCCTGGGGTCCTTTGTGACCTCTCTGACTATTACAGGCCTTGCTCTTGGAGTGATCTTTGTTGATCGACCACTCCTGGGGAGGGTAACAATGGTCTTGCATTTCCTCCATTTGTACACAATCTGTCTGACTGTGGATTGGTGCAGTCCAAACTCTTTAGAGATGGTTTTGTAACCTTTTTCCAGCCTGATGAGCATCAACAACGCTTTTTCTGAGGTCCTCAGAAATCTCCTTTGTTCATGCCATGATACACTTCCACAAACATGTGTTGTGAAGATCAAACTTTGATAGATCCCTGTTCTTTAAATAAAACAGGGTGCCCACTCACACCTGATTGTCATCCCATTGATTGAAAACACCTGACTCTAATTTCACCTTCAAATTAACTGCTAATCCTAGAGGTTCACATACTTTTGCCACTCACAGATATGTAATATTGGATCATTTTCCTCAATAAATAAATGACCAAGTATAATATTTTTGTCTCATTTGTTTAACTGGGTTCTCTTTATCTACTTTTAGGACTTGTGTGAAAATCTGATGATGTTTTAGCTCATATTTATCCAGAGATATAGAAAATTCTAAAAATCCAGCCACTGGGGGTGCATAAGCGTACTCTTGGTGCCAGTCCCAAGCCCAGATAAATTGGAGAGGGTTGCGTCAGGAAGGGCATCCAGCATAAAACTGTGCCAAATCTAACATGAGGAATGAAAAAAGAAATACCATACTGGATTGGTCGGGGCCCAGGTTAACAATGACTGCCTCTGGTACTGTTGGTCAACAAGGTGCCGGTGGAAAGTGTGCTACTGTTGCGCCAAAACGGAGAAGGAGAAAGAGAGGGGGGAGGCGTGTTAGGAGAGAACGTGAAAGATGGAAGAGAAGGAGCTTAGAATTGAGGATAGGAACACTGAATGTGGGAACACTGACTGGCAGAGCAGGAGAGTTAGCAGGTATGATGGAAAGAAGGAAGTTGGACATTTTGTGTGTGCAGGAGACGAGGTGGAAAGGAAGCAAGCCAAGAACATTGGAGATGGATGCGAGTTGTTTTATTATGGAGTGGATGGAAAGAGAAATGGTGTTGGTATTGTTTTGAGGGGATAGTTGGTCAACAGTGTGATTGATGTGAAGAGGGTATCAGATAGAGTGATAGGCATGAAGTTGGAGATTCAAGGAGTGGTAATCAATGTTGTGTGTGCATATGCCCCACAGGTTGGATGTGAGAATGAAGAGAAAGAGTCTTTCTGGGAAAAGATGGATGAAGTGGTGGAAAGTATACCGAGGGAGGAGCGCGTGCTGGTAGGAGCAGATTTCAACGGACATGTTGGCGAGGGAAACAGAGGAGATGAGGATGTGATGGGCAGATATGGTGTAAGAGAGAGAAATGTGGAAGGGCAAATGCTGGTTGATTTTTCAAAGAGGATGAATTTGGCAATAGTCAATACATACTTCAAGAAGAAAGAGCAGCACAGGGTGATGTTTAAGAGTGGAGGAAGATCTACACAGGTGGACTACATACTCTGCAGAAGGGGTAACCTGAAGGAGATTATAAAGTGATGGCAGGGGAGAGTGTAGCTAGACAACATCAAGTGGTCGTGTGCAGGATGAGCTTGAAAGTGAAAAAGAGGAAGCATGAAATAGTGGAGCCAAAGATTAAGTGGTGGAAACTAAAAGAGGTTGAACATCAGAAGGATTTTAGGGAAGAAATGAGACGAGCATTGAGTGGTCATGGAAGTCTGCCAGAAGATTGGAATACTACTGCTGTACTAGTAAGAGAGGCAGCAAGGAAGGTGCTAGGGTGGTCATCGGGAAGGGGGAAGGAAGACAAGGAGACATGGTGGTGGAACAAAGAAGTGCAAGAAATTATAAAAGAGATGAGGCTAGCAAAGAAGAATTGGGATGAGCAGAGAGATGAGGAAAGCAGGCAGTTATACAGACAGATGAGACAGAAGGCAAAAAGAGCTGCAGCAAAGGTGAAAGCAGATGCATACCAGGAGTTGTACAAAAGACTGGAGACCAAAGAAGGTGAGAAAGACCTGTACAGACTAGCTAGGCAGAGAAACAGGGAAGCGAGGGATGTACAGCAGGTAAGAGTGATGAAAGATGTAAATGGAAATATGCTGACAAACAAAGAGAGTGTATTAAGAAGGTGGAAAGAGTACTTTGAGGATTTATTAAATGAGGAGAATCCAAGAGAGAAAAGGTCAGATTCATTGGAGACAGCAAATCAGGAAGCAGAGTTGGTTAGTAAGGATGAGGTGAGGGTAGCCATGAAAAGAATGAAGACTGGGAAAGCAGTCGGACCAGATGGTATCCCAGTTGAGGCTTGGAGATGTTTGGGTGAGATGGCTGTGGAGTTCCTAACGAGATTGTTTAATAAGATCCTAGAGAATGAGAAAATGTCAAATGAATGGAGAAAGACTAAGGGAGATGTACAGAGCTGCAGTAATTACAGAGGAATAAAATTGATAAGCCACACCATGAAGCTATGGGAAAGGGTATTGGAGACAAGATTGAGAAGAGAGGTAGCAATCTGTGAACAGCAGTACGGGTTTATGCCAAGGAAGAGCACATAGGTTGCAATTTTTGCTCTAGGAATGTTAATGGAGAAGTACAGAGAAGGCCAGAGAAAGCTACATTGTGTGTTTGTAGACCTGGAGAAGGCATACAATAGAGTGCTGAGAGATGAGTTATGGTATTGTATGAGAAAGAGTGGAGTGAATGAGAAGTATAGAGTGGTGCAAGACATGTATGAGAACTGTGAAACAGCACTGAGGTGTGCAGTTGGAACGACTGAATGGTTCAAGGTGAAGGGGGACTCCATCAAGGATCTGCTTTGAGTCCTTTTTTGTTTGCCATAGTGATGGATAGCTTGACAGACGAAGTGAGGCAAGAGTCACCATGGAACATGATGTTTGCAGATGATATTGTGATATGTGGTGAAAGTAGAAAGAAGGTTGAGTTGGGTTTGGAGAGATGGAGGTATGCATTGGAACGAAGAGGAATGAAAGTGAGCAGGAGCAAAACAGAATACATGTGCATCAATGAGAATGGGGATGAGAGTGTAGTGAAGATGCAAGGAGCAGACGTAAAGAAAGTTGGTGAATTCAAGTACCTGGGGTCAACTGTGCAGGAAAATGGGGGCCTGCGATAGTGAGGTGAGAAAGAGAGCGCAGGTAGGGTGGAGCAGTTGGAGAAGGATTTTGGGAGTCATTTGTGATTAGGAAAGTCCCAGCTAAAGTGAAAGGTACAGTAAGATGTATAAGAGAGTAGTGAGACCAGCTGTGATGTATGGATTGGAGACCGTACCCTTAACAAAGAGACAGGAGGCAAAGTTGGAGGTGGCGGAGTTGAGGATGTTAAGGTTTGTGATGGGAGTGACAAGGTTGGACAGGATAAAGAACGAGTACATCAAAGGGACAGCACATGTAGAGAGCTTGGGAATTAAGCTAAGAGAGATGAGACTGAGATGGTATGGGCACATCCTGAGAAGAGATGCAGAGCATGTGGGAAGGAGAATGTTGAGGATGGCGCTGCCAGGCAAATGAAAATGAGGAAGGCCAAAGAGGAGATACATGGATGTGGTGAGAGAGGACATGAAAGTGGCAGGTGTGGTAGAGAAGGATGCAGAAGACAGGGAGCAATGGAGATGAAAGGTCCGCTGTGGTGACCCCTAATCAGGAGCAGCCAAAAGAAAAAGAAGAAGATATAGAAAATTCTAAAGGGTTCACAAACTTTCAAGCACCACTGTGAAGTTCTAGCATTTCGATATCTGGTTATCCCCCAAAAGTGAAACCACTACGTTTATAATCTAATCTACTGATGGAAAAAAATCCATTACTGACACATTGCTAAGAATTATAAGTGAGTAAATGATTTCTCACATTGATTATTATCCCCATGAGTGTGTGTCTCATCACCTGAAGTAAAAGTCACTGGAAATAGTTAAATACAAACCTCATCATCATCTCTTCCCTCCACTGATCTCTGTTAACATTTATACTAATAAGAGGAAATAATCACTCATTCATTCGTTCACTTCTTTTCCATTGGCTGCATTTCTAATGTCTTTTTATTGGGTCATTTCAACATTTTAAAACCCTTATACTGCTTTTTCTACATTGTCTGAGTGCTCTTCTATGTTTTGATGATGACAGCACCAAGACATGGCAGACATTTTGTCAGCTGAAATCTGATTACAAACTGAATTAATTAGGATTATGGCACGTAGAGCCAACAACTTGATCAAATCATGAGGAACACGTGAGGTTTTGGACATCGTTAGGAAGATTGATTGTTTTTCATTGCTGCATTTGTTAAACTTGTTCCTAACACATGATCTTCATGAGGAAGACACCAAGGCAAGCTTAGAAAGTAATCATTCCCATATCATTAGGGTGAAATGTATTTGTTTTCTTAAAAAATAGAGATTTCAAAGTATATAACAGATAGAAAAAAATTTTTTTGGTCAAAACCTTCCATCCATCCACTATCTGTAACTGCTTATCCTGTGTAGGGTCAGAGATAAGCCTATCCCAGCTGACTATGGGCGAGAGGCAGGGTACACCCTGGACAAGTCACCAGGTCATTGCAGAGCTGGTCAAAACCTAATTCTTCATAATTATCAGCTGTTTTCCAGAATTCAGCCACAATGATGTCTCACATCAATTTATCTTTCCAGGTAAATCTTGCATGATGAATTTGACTGAGGCCTTGAATTATACTGGTTCTGGATGGTGGTGGCCAAGTAGATACCCTCTATCAAGACATGAGCAAAGCATTTAAAAAGGTCAGCCACAAGGTGCTCATGCAAAAGTTGCGAGAGTACTGGATTGAATGACAACTTCTTCAGTGGCTCAGATCATACCTGACGGATTGATGACAATGTGTCACCATCCTTGGTGCTACCTCTGACACATTACCTGTCACCTCTGGCATGCCACAAGGTTCAATCCTTGGTCCTGCATCATTCCTGTTGTATGTGAACGGCCTCCCGGATATCATAAAGTCAAGTAAAGTATTAATGTTCGCCGATGACACCAAGATATTCAAGGAAATCAGATCAGATGCTGACATGGACTTACTCCAAAAGGACTTGTCCAATCGAGAGGTATGGTCTACAGCCTCTGGTCTCCTCTTCAACGAAAGCAAGTGCCACAGCGAAAGACCAAGCTGATGATTGCCATATACAAGATGAATGCGGCTGAACTAAAGCCAACTAAATGTGAAAGGTATTTCCTCTGAGTCTGGATTTCCTCAGACCTTACATGGACAAAACAAGTATTCGATCAGACTGCTCATGCTAATAAGCTTCTAGGCTATATTAGGCACAAAACGTGAAGTATCTCAGTAAGGAAAATGATTTGCATCACTTTGGTGCGCTGTCATTTAGTATATGCAAGTCAGAGTTGGTCTCCACAGACCATAGAGCTTATTACTCAACTAGAAAGGATGCAAAGGCGTGCAAATAAATATATTCTTAACCTGCCATCTTAATGCAATGTCAGCTACTCTTTTAGGTTGTTGGTATGGCTGTCTGTTGATATTCGATGATGACAACATCCTCCTCTTCATTGTCTTCTTTGCCTTCTCAGGTCTTGCTGCTGTTGCTGTTGGGGCTGTCGCCATCTGTTGCTGTCTCTCATGCGCCCACTCATGAAAGAGAAGCCCAATCCTGGACTGGCAGATCCTGGGACAACGACAACAGGCGAAGGAACCAGGTGTGGGAGCAGAGGGAAGGAATTGCCAAAGGCATAGCCTGCACAAAGGATTTGTTGTTGACGGTGGTGATGAGGGTGCGCAGTCCTTGTCTGCACTGCTTTGCTCCCTGTTGGGGATCCAGGTGGCAAGCAAGGGACCAGGATGACCAGAGCAGACGGGGGGCTGCACCCCTGATGATGGTTCCTGGGAGGATGGGAGTACGTGCCTGTATTGGCCACAGGAATTGCCAGAGCATTTGGACTGCCTGGCTTTCAGCCTGTGTTCATCTTCCACCAGTGATTCCAGGAATCACCCCCTTGAGGATGTTGAGGTCGCAGGACTCCAAATTCAGAAGGGCTTCTAGGTTACAGTTACTTAATTTATTACCAATTTGTTCCTGGCATGAGTTTTTAGATATATATTTTTTTCTTTAAAGTAGTTAATGGCCTGGTAACAGTAAATCAGTCTTCTATTCCTCGCATTTGCTGTTCTGCTAGACAAACCAGGTCTACCAGTATCTCAAATGTCATTAAGTATGTAGCACCTGAGTGTAAGTCCTCGACCTACCAACATTCATTTACTGTAAGAACCATTAGAACCAAGAACATTCTATCTGATGAACTGAACCTTACTATAGTTAACTTGTGCTCATTCAAAGCTGTTAGGTTACGTTACTATTTTAAATCATTGCAAGCTATTTATGACCCTGAAAACTCTAGTACCTTTAAGTACTAGTACTACACTGCCTTTAACCTGCTGCTATTGACTATCATTTTTTCTTAGTTATATTACGGGCCCAGGTGGCACGGTGGTGTAGTGGTTAGCGCTGTCGTCTCACAGCAAGTAGGTCCGGGTTCGAGCCCCGTGGCCAGCGAGGGCCTTTCTGTGCGGAGTTTGCATGTTCTCCCCATGTCCGTGTGGGTTTCCTCCAGGTGCTCTGGTTTCCCCCACAGTCCAAAGACATGCAGGTTAGGTTAACTGCTGACTCTAAATTGACCGTAGGTGTGAATGGTTGTCTGTGTCTATGTGTCAGCCCTGTGATGACCTGGCGACTTGTCCAGGGTGTACCCCGCCTTTCGCCCGTAGTCAGCTGGGATAGGCTCCAGCTTGCCTGCGACCCTGTAGAAGGATAAAGTGGCTAGAGATAATGAGATGAGATGAGATATTACGGGCCCACAGTAACTGGCCTACCAAGGCTGTTGCAGTTACCCTGCCTTATACTGTTTTCTTATATAATAAGTTACCTGGAGAAGCTAATAATTTTTTTTTTAAAAATAGCATCTCACCATACATATATGTACAGTAGTTTAATATTTTCCTTACTTGTTTAAAAACTGACTTTGAGCTCATCTTTGGGTAAAAGCTTACACCAACAAATAAGTGTTTGCCTCAGTGAACCTGCTTCCTGTTTACATACCCTATAAAACATATTTCCACAAAAGAGATTTTTAAAAAATGCTTCCTTCCTTAAGGGGGTTTTGGAGTCATGTTTCCCCACCATGTTCTTGTTATCTACTCTGAAAAGAAAAAAAAAACTCTGATTAGGATCTCACCACAGGTGTGGAAAGTTTAGCATGAAAAAAACAGCAAGGCAGTTATATACAACATAATTTATGCATCTGATAAGCAGAAATTACACTGAAATTCTTTTTAACCAAGTCGATTTTACTGCATGTTGAAGCCTGTTAATGGTTTCTCAACTTTTATGTGTGTACTTAACTAATCTTTTTCCATCTTCAGCATCAAACTGAAGCCCAGGGCAAACTTTTGCTCTTGGAAATATAACACACGATCATAAACAGATCTACGTCATAGATTAATTTGTGTATTAGCCGAGTCATCATTTGGATATCAAAACATGAGTAGAAGGAAGGTTTTCTGAAGTTAGAATATAATGCAATAGAGTTTTATCAGAATAAAAATAAGTAAGGAAATTAAACTCACATAGAGAATGATGTTATAGGAAATCAATCCACAACGTCATGGGATGCAACCTGATGCAGAGTTTTGTTGGGGTTGTTTTTACTTATAACAGTTTGTCACAAAGTGGTTTATTCTTCTTATACCACAGCAATTTGCCAACAATTACATTTTTAAATTGATTAATAAATGACAGCATGTTTTTTATATATTTATAGTTACATATAATATTAAAATAATATTGGCTGGCTTTTTTCGTGGTATATCAGATATATTCCATTCAGCTAGCATGATATTGAACGAGTCGAAGATGAGTAGCTGAATGGAATATATCTGATATACCACGAAAAAAAGCCATTATTATTATTATTATTATTATTATTATTATTATTATTATTATTATTATTAAACATACATACACACCCCTTTCAGGTGTTCAATGCATCTTCCTCTTTCAAAATTCTCTCAAAATCTTCCATATTTAATGACGCAAACCTGGCGGTTATGTTTGTTTACAAATTGTTACAGTCGCTTGCTAGCGTGGAAGTTTTACATCTCCAACATGTGACATCATGTTGTCTTGACAACCATGCAATATCGTAAACCATATTCAATGCTCATTCTCCATTGGGTAGAGTGATGTAATACACGTAGGATAAGCGATATACTAACAATATTGCATGCTATCAAACTAAATGAATGAAACCCACTAGAAGGGAATAGAACGCATTTTTATTCCATAGAAAAAGTGTCCTATATGTGTAATAATGTACAATGTCTGTCCTTGTTTACGTTATAAATAGTCATTCCCGCGCCAGCCTCTTTTTTTTCTCTTTTGAAGTTTGGCTGAAGGACATCATGTCTGATACTGTGATTAGCAGCACCGGAGCACCCCAGGGTACGGTGCTGGCCCCTCTTCTCTTCACCCTGTACACCGCGGACTTCTGCTACAACTCGGAGCTGTGTCACATCCAGAAGTTTGCCGATGACACAGCCATCGTTGGGTGTATCAGTGATGACAGAGAGGAGGAATATAGGAGCCTGGTGAGGGACTTTGCTGTGTGGTGCAACAGGAACCATCTGCAGCTCAACACCTCAAAGACCAAGGAGCTGGTCATTGACTTTGGGAGGTCCAGACCAAGGTCATGACCAGTTCTGATCGAGGGAGTTGAGGTGGAGGCTGTGGATTCCTACAAGTACCTTGGGCTGTGGCTGGACAGCAAGCTGGACTGGACTTGCAACACCAAACACTTATACAGGAAGGGACAGAGCAGGCTATACTTCCTTAGGAGGCTGCGGTCCTTTAACATCTGCAGGAAACTCCTGTGGATGTTCTATCAGTCTGTGGTCGCCAGTGTCCTGTTTTACACCATGGTGTGCTGGGGGGGCAGCACATCCAAGAAGGACACATCCAGGCTGGACAAACTGATCAGGCGGGCCGGCTCTGTGGTCAGCATGAAGCTGGACTCTCTGGTGACGGTGTCAGAGAAGAGGTCTATGGACAAACTATTGAACATCATGGACGATGCCAGTCACCCTCTGCACACCGTCATCAGCAACCAGAGGAGCCTGTTCAGTGACAGAATGCTCCTTCCCAAGTGCAGGACGAACAGACTCAAAAACTCCTTTGTCCCTCACGCCATCAGACTATACAATTCCTCTCTGGGGGGAGGAGGGGTAACAGGAGGACAGAGGATGGGAAGGAGCAGTAGCCTAGCCTAACAATAAGCAATACCAGACAATGTGCAATATAAAGTGCAATATCTCTCCTCCCGCTGCCCCCCCTTCTCCCCACCTTTTTTTCCCTTCCCCCTCCTTCCCCCTCCCCTTTCCTCTCTTCCCCATATCTTATTCTTTTTATATATTTGTATATGTAAATACTTAATTATTTTAATTTATCTAGAAGTTTTCTCTATTTCTTTTCTCTGTTTATCTGTAATGATGCTGCTGGAATCTTAATTTCCCTGAGGGAACCCTCCCAAAGGGATCAATAAAGTTTTATCTAAGCTAATCTACCTAATCTAATAAGACAAAAGCTTGTTGTGTGTTTAGGTGGAGGCATGGTCGAGTGCCGGTTTGTGAATGGAGAGCAAGGTCAAAGGAGGTGGGTTGGTCTGATTCTGTGTAGACTTTAGAAAAGTCAATGCAATGTCTAAATTTGATGTGTACCCAATGTCTTGTATTGACAAACTGCTCGATCAGTTAGGCGTGGCTAGCTTTTATTCGACCCTGGATCTGACAAAGAAATATTGGCAGATCCCTTTGACACCATTATCCCATGAAAAAAATTCCATTATTTTCCACTCTATTCAGTTTACACCAATCTGTCATCCTTCTGTGTGGGTTATTCAGGGCCCCTGCGCCATTTCAGTGGATCATGGACAGAAGCTCTGCCCACATACTACCTACACCGCAGCCTATCTCGATGACAGTATCATGTATAGTAATGATTGGCTTCTCTGCCTTTTGGCTAATATCAAGTGTAGTATATGTTCTTATCAGTTTATGGTTGTGCAGTGGTTAGTACTGTTGCCTCACAGCAAGAAGATTCCGGTTCAATCCTTATGGCTGATGTAATATAAGATGTAATGTAATTGGCAGAGGCACATGTAACATTTGAGGGCTGTTCTGAAGTTGTTGAGATGAGAGGGGGTCATGGAGAACCCAAGGAAGTGTCCAATTGGGCAGGTGGAAATACAGCATCTGGGCTTCCACCTGGATCATGGGCAAGTGTATTCTTAAATTGATAAGACTGCAGGAATTGCAATCTGCCTCAGCCCAAAATGGAGGTGAGACAGTTCCTGGGTCTAGCTGGTTATTATTGCAGGTTTGTGCCTAACTCACTTGCTGACTGATCTCTCTAAAAAGGGAGCACCAAATCCGGTCCAGTGGATGGAGCCATGCCAACAGGCTAAAGTGCACTTTGTGGTGGGCCACTGTTACACTCCCTTGACTTTTCTCTCCCTTTTATTTTGCAGACTGATGTGTCAGACAGAGGGTCCGTTTTGTCCCAGGCAGTAGAGGGGAGGAGCATCCAGTGCTGTACATCAGCCAGAAGCTCTTGGTGCGAGAGACTAAGTATGCCACCACTGAGAAGGAGTATCTAGCCATCAAGTGGGCTGTCCTCATTCTCCAGTACTACCTGCTTGGACACCTGTTTTCTCTCTACTCAGATCATACCCCACTCCAGTGGCTCCACCATGTGAAGGATTCCAATGTGCAGATCACCCATTCATATCTGGCTCTTTAAGTTTGAGGTGGTCCACAGGCCAGGGGTGCTGTGGCAGATTTCAGCCTGAGAGCTTTCAGCGGTAGGGGTATGTGGAGGCAGGGGCGTGGTTGAGCACTGGGTTGTGAATGGAGAGCAAGGCCAAGGAAGTGGAGTGGCAAAGCAATCACACCTGAGTTTGATTAACAGTGTTGTGTGTGTCTGAAGGCTTCAAGGAGGAATGAAAAAGCTGAAAGGTGGAGGAGATCACAATCTAGCACAGAGCAGTTTGTGTGTTCATGTCAAAGTCCCTCCCATGCCAGGACCTGGTCTTCCTAGGCAGTCTCCCGTCCCAGTACTAACCAGGCCCTTAAGGCACATTGGGCAGCACCGATTTCCACTTCTATAGCCCTCGGCCTCTCGCTTACTATACAGCAAGGGTTACAGTGGGGGGCTGGTCCTCTGATAACTGTGAGAGTTTGACTCCCCACTCACACCTTGCCTGATGGCAGTAGGTACCATTTTTATGATGGTTTTTGGTATGACCCAACCACGAGTAGAACTCACGATCTTCCAATTGAGAGGTGGACACGCTAACCACTAGACCAGCTCACGACGTGAGTTCATGTGTCTTGGTGAAAAGTAAAAATAAAAACACCCATCACAGTACCCCACCTATCTACATCCTGCAGTGTCCCAACAATCTTGAAGTGCTACATTATATTACAGAGAAAACACAAACCCTAAACTGCTCTGTCCTGAAGATAACTGAAAACTTGCTAATACTGGAGTTTCCTTCAATAAATCTTAAATAAACATCTCCTAACATCACCATAACAACAAGCATACGTAACAACACTGTTTCTTCAGTTTATTGTTATCATTATTTCATAACCTGTTTGACTGTGTATGAATGGTTACTATAGAAACGATAACCCATGAGAATGAGCACATTAATACTATCAACCTGGGATTTATGTTATGGCCAGATCTGCTGTTATAAAAAATGAATTGACACTGTCTGATTTGAGAATTCAACCTCTCTGTTGGATAATAGATTATAACTTATTTCTTATAGAAGGCATATAGAATAATATCTCTGTTGCCTCAATGAAATTCTGTCTTTCCAAGAAAAAAAGATATTTTAGAATTCCGTAACATTCATTAATTACTAACTATACTGAAGGGATTTATTTATTTATTCATTTATCTATTTATTTATTTTTGTCTTCTATGGTTAGATAGCGACCCACAGAGATGTGTGTTAATGTTTCCACACATTCAGATACCACAGGTCTAAAATCAGAACTGCCAAGACCTGGTATGTAGGCCATGGAGGTGGGAGGGGGGGCATTAACAAAGACGTCTGTGGTTATCAGTCTGTCATTTGTCTCATTAATTCGTTTCAGTGGTTATGTTCAGGCTGGGAATTTCCCAAAGATAATGAACCAAAAACTTTTATGTATCGTATATTCATCTAGCTGAGTCATGCACTGATCTTTGCAGCATGTTAATGCAAATCAAAAAGCAGAAATCTTTCTATTTACATAGAAATAAATAACTACAATGATTCTTTATAACATCTGACAGAGATCTCTGATGACTTGATTATAATCTTTCTTCAGTTAACCACAGCTTCGATCATGCCATCTATTATATCACACCAGAACATTATATTCAGTGGTGGTCTTATTAAAGAAATGTTTCGAAAGCCGATGTCACTGGTGAGCTTTTCTTTCTTTTTTCTTTTTTTTGGTGCCACATCCTTTCTTTGTGACTTATCTCAGTAGAAACCATGCCTACTTGAGTTTATCTGGAAATCTGTTTACACCAAACATAATCTCTGACCTTTTCTGTTGAACGATTAGAGGACATGATAATCCTCTTAAAAAAGTAAAATAAGAAAAGTTAAAAAGTACAGGTGTGCACTGCACAAAATGATATCTTGTTAAGAGAAAATATCTTTAATATAGGTTAATTTATTGAATATTTCTTATTAGAAGATTATTAGAACTCAAATATAAGAGTATTTAGCTTACTTTTAGATGCTTTTTCCTCATTTCAAGCTTGAAAGGTTCATATGGCCCTGGTCATGCTATTGGTCCCGATTACGTTGCACAAGGGGTAAAATTGAAACATCCTTGTATGTACCCAGTACTAAACTTTTTGATTCTCTTCTTCCTTGTGTTAGTCCCACATGAGTGCAGGGCCCGCAGCTTGGCTCAGCTGTCTCCACTTACTCCAATCAAAGACATCCTCTGGTTTTGCTTTTATGGACTTTAGATCCTCCTTTATTGAGTCAGGCCATCTCTTCTTGGGTCTCCCACGTGGCTGCTTGCCTGGAATGTCCAGTTTTGTTGCAGATTTAGCCACTGCTCCATCTGAGCTTTGCATAATATAGCCATACCATTGGAGACACCACTCTCTCATCTTTGCAGTGATTGGAACCACCTGTATTTTCCTATGGACTTCCACATTTTTCACATGGTCTAATAGAGAGAGTCCTTGAGACCAGAGTAGCATTTTCATCTCCATGGCATGTAGACTTTGTTCATGTTTTACAGTGACTGGCCAACATTCACAGCCATATCGTGCTATTGGGCATACCACAGTCTTATATACTTTAGCCTTCAAATTGGTCGGCATCCCGCTGTCACAAAGTACACCTGTTACCTTTTGCCATCTTAGTCAGGCAGCATTTACATGAGCTTTGGCATCTTGGAGGGTATCTCCATCCTCACAAAAGACAGAACCCAGATATTTGAACTGGGTGACTTTGGGAAGATCCTGCCCATCAATGGTGATGCTGCCATCTATTTGTGAACCAGATTCCATTTTCTTGGTCTTCACTAGGTTCAAGCACAGACCATACCTATCTAGCCTTGATTTCCATAGCTGCACCCTTGGCGAGTGTTTGCAGCTAGAAAATCATCGTCTGCATAGAGAAGTGTCCACAGATGTGGTTTTTCATTGATGTGATTTTTGATTCTCTAATACCTTAAAGTTAACAAATCACAGAGAGTGAGAGCTTCGTGGGACCGAGTGCACATTATCCAGGCATATGAATGAAGCAACAAGAAGGCTCTTCTGCTTCAAATAAGACAATGGTGTAAACTCAATGTTTCTAAAATTCACTTTACCTCGGCTGGCCAATGATCCAAGCGAGGTAAGCACACTTTCTTTGTGCCAAAACTTAAACATTTCAGCAGAATCGGAACACCGGTTACAGAGGCAATTGAAATTCCATATGTGACATAAATGTTTACGGAAAATAGTTGCATAAACTTTGGCCAAAATTGTAAAATTCTCAGTGCTTCAGAACTCTGTGTATTACACCTATACATGTTAGACTCTGCCTTCTCAGAGAGCATTTTGAATGACCCAGGTTCTTACCTGTTGCGACACAGCAGCCTTCTAGAAATAACGGAAAATGTCACATACGGAACCATGGGTTTGCATTGCATCTGGTGAGACTGACATTTAACATGCAGCTTGAATCTTACTACACAGTAGACTATCAACTGTTAGTAATCCAACCAACGAGAAATTTAGAGGCAAGGCCAAACAGGCAAAAACTATGAACAGTTCCTATCTGGTCCTATATCTGCATGCAACACAGCATACGGTCAAATGGGAGGCTTTGGGTGACTGTGGTCACCTGGAAATAGATCAGAAAAAAATCATTATGCTACCCAAGCTAGTCCTACATGAACGTTATTAGGACATGTTGTGCTTTTGATGATAAATATCTAATATGATCTAATAGGAGCTTAGACATGACATTTTTTGGAGTGGGACCAATAGTGTGACCAGGGCCTTATGCTATTGGCAGGTAATTTTGCTAATGTTAAGCATTTAATTCTAGAAAGAAGCAAAATTATCTGGCAATAGAATAAGACAATTTAAAGCTTGAAATGAGTAAAAACCAGCTTGGACGCTCCATAAATGAATTTTGCATCATATATACAGTATATGCGTCCATCCATCCATTATCTGTAGCCATTTATCCTGTGCAGGGTTGCAGGCAAGCTGGAGCCTATCCCAGCTGACTATGGGCGAGAGGCGGGGCACACCCTGGACAAGTCGCCAGATCATTGCAGGGCTGACACAGAGAGACAAACAACCATTCACACTCACATTCACACCTACAGTCAATTTAGAGCCACCAATTAGCCTAACCTGCATATCTTTTGACTGTGGGGGTAACCGGAGCACCCGGAGGAAACCCACACAGACATGGGGAGAACATGCAAACTCCACACAGTAAGGCCCCTGTTGGCAGCTGGGCTCCAACCCAGAACCTTCTTGCTGTGAGGTGACAGTGCCACCCCTCATATATATATATATATATATATGTGTGTGTGTGTGTGTGTGTGTGTGTGTGTGTGTGTGTGTGTGTGTTTATTTACTGACTTACTTTCTTTCTTTCCTGTGGTGCATTTAATAAATGTACAGCTTACCTTGTTTTCATTTCCTTTGTTTTCAAGCTAGAGCCTAAGATTTCAGGGTTTAAATTTCCAAATCCTAAACATTCAAATCTCAGAAATATAGATTTTATGTAAATTAGGTCAAAGGGGAATCTATCATTCAAATATACAAAATTCATATTCAAATACTTTTGTCAGCTTTCACGCTCCAAAGTTTGGCACCAATAATCACTCTAAAAAGCTCAATATTCCTCATTCTGATGTTTGATATGAAGAGGAACTGAAGCTCTTGACCTGAATGTGCATGACTTTATGTGTTGTGTTACTGCTACGTGATTGGTTGGTTGGATATTTACAGTGGTGCTTGAAAGTTTGTGAACCCTTTAGAATTTTCTGTATTTCTGCATAAATATGACTGAAAACATCATCAGATTTTCACACAAGTCTTAAAAGTAGATAAAGAGAACCCAGTTAAACAAATGAGACAAAAATATTATACTTGGTCATTTATTTATTGAGGAAAATGATCCAATATTACATATCTGTGAGTGGCAAAAGTATGTGAACCTCTAGGATTAGCAGTTAATTTGAAGGTGAAATTAGAGTCAGGTGTTTTCAATCAATGGGATGACAATCAGGTGTGAGTGGGCACCCTGTTTTGTTTAAAGAACAGGGATCTATCAAAGTCTGATCTTCACAACACATGTTTGTGGAAGTGTATCATGGCATGAACAAAGGAGATTTCTGAGGACCTCAGAAAAAGCGTTGTTGATACTCATCAGGCTGGAAAAAGTTACAAAACCATCTCTAAAGAGTTTGGATTCCACCAATCCACAGTCAGACAGATTGTGTACAAATGGAGGAAATTCAAGACCATTGTTACCCTCCCCAGGAGTGCTTGACCAACAAAGATCACTCCAAGAGCAAGGCGTGTAATAGTCGGCGAGGTCACAAAGGACCCCAGGGTAGCTTCTAAGCAACTGAAGGCCTCTTTCACATTGGCTAATGTTAAAGTTCATGAGTCCACCATCAGGAGAACACTGAACAACAGTGGTGTACATGGCAGGGTTGCAAGGAGAAAGCCACTGCTCTCCAAAGAGAACATTGCTGCTCATCTGCAGTTTGTTAAAGATCACGTGGGCAAGCCAGAAGGCTATTGGAAAATGTTTTGTGGATGGATGAGACCAAAATAGAACTTTTTGGTTTAAATGAGAAGATTTCTGTTTGGAAAAAGGAAAACACTGCATTCCAGCATAAGAACCTTATCCCATCTGTGAAACATGGTCGTGGTAGTATCATGGTTTGGGCCCGTTTTGCTGCATCTGGGCCAGGACGGCTTGCCATCATTGATGGAACAATGAATTCTGAATTATACCAGTGAAATTTAAAGGAAAATGTCAGGACATCTGTCCATGAACTGAAACTCAAGAGAAGGTGGGTCATGCAGCAAGACAATGACCCTAAGTACACAAGGTGTTCTACCAAAGAATGGTTAAAGAAGAGTAAAGTTAATGTTTTGGAATGGCCAAGTCAAAGTCCTGACCTTAATCCAATCGAAATGTTTTGGAAGGACCTGAAGTGAGCAGTTCATGTGAGGAAACCCACCAACATCCCAGAGTTGAAGCTGTTCTGTACGGAGGAATGGGCTAAAATTCCTCCAAGCTGGTGTGCAGGACTGATCAACAGTTACCAGAAATGTTTAGTTGCAGTTATTGGTGCACAAGGGGGTCACACCAGATACTGAAAGCAAAGGTTCACATACTTTTGCCACTCACAGACATGTAATATTGGGTCATTTTCCTCAATAAATAAATGACCAAGTATAATATTTTTGTCTCATTTGTTTAACTGGGTTCTCTTTATCTACTTTTAGGACTTGTGTGAAAATATGATGATGTTTTAGGTCACATTTATGCAGAAATATAGAACATTCTAAAGGGTTTGCAAACTTTCAAGCACCACTGTACATGAATGAGCAGGGTTGTAGGTGTTCCTATTAAAGATGTTTTGCACAAACTTGAAACTCCTAAAACCTTTACTACACCCACTATAACCACGAGCTGGCCTAGTGTTTAGCTTGTCCACCACTTGACCAGGAGTTTGCAAGTTCTACTCAGTCGGGTCATACCAAAGACCATCATAAAAATGGTACCTACTGCCATTTAGCGAAGCACACTGCAATACAGATGCGAGTAGGGAGTCAAACTCTCATAGTTACTAGAGGACCCACCCCCACTGTAACCCTATCTATGTAATAGGCAAGAGGCCAGGGGTTATAGAGACAGAGATCGGCACTACACCCATGCGCCTCAAAGAGTTGGGTATTACTGGGACAGGAGACTGCCTGGGAAGACCAGATCCTGGTATGGGAGGGACTTTGACTTTTTTTGACACCCACTATCCCTACTGAAGTCTCTAAGCATTCTATGAACTGGATACACTCATTCTAATATTTTATTACCTCCACCATCTTTGTTGGAGATTATGTTTTCACCTCCATTTGTTTGTTCCTAATGTAATTTAAAAAAATAGTGAATGAATTTTGATGAAATTTGGTGGAAAGGTGAGCCATGGCCCAAGGAACAATAGATTACATTTTGATGCAAATCTGGATATATATGTAGGTCCAGGATCCAGATACAGTATCTATGCAAATCCAGGATTTTTTTTCTTTTTCCAATGTAACTGAAAAAGTAATGAATGGATTTGGATGAAATTTGGTGGACAGCTTGAGTATTATCCTTGGTTCAAGTGACTTGAGTTTGATTTTGATAATATATGGCTTGGCTGAGGTATACAGTCTAATCTACCGAATGTCCTTCTAGTTATTTCTGTAGTAATTACTACTTCACATTGGGCAGACTCTCCACATTATCAAAAATTAATAAAAAAAAAACAACTCTGCTATTATTTAACAAACAGTGCAATCATTGATATGGTAACATTTTCTGTTCTGAGACATTTATGGATGGGGTCTTCAGTGTCAGGGCCGTAAAACAACATTAAATGTGACTATAAATACTAGATGGAAAGACAACAAATTGCTTAAAGACTACAAGAAAAGCCAGGCTTCCCCTAAAATTTCATTAAAATTCAGGAATGAAATGTTTACCAAAGTGTCTATATTATTGATCAATCTTGGTGGAATTGAATATTTTTGCAAATAAAATTAATTCACTGCAATATCAAGCTGTTTGTTCATTCAACTCAAACTCTGAAGCTCCCAACACAGAGCTAACAGACACCCAATGAAGCCTGTGCGTCAATTAGTGTGTGTTTGGTGTTTGTGTAGTCATCATAAGTCATTGCATAGAGAGGATTTCTTGAACTCTCCTGACTCTTGTTCTCTATTCATCTTTATCTTCCATCAAGGTTGGTAAGTCTTCAACTAAACACCCGGCATCATTTGCTAACTGATGTTGGGTGACCAACTGGTTTTTGGCTATGCAATGGTCTCCAAGAAAATAAAAGATGTCGCCGCAAGAGTGGCAGCTAGTTGCAGTAGCTCCGAGCGTGTTTATGTGTTTTGGTGTATTTTTGTACTTTTTTCATGTTTCTTTCTGCACTAGTCTCAGTCAGAAGTGTGCACCTAGGGATGTACTACTCATGGCAAGAGAAGATCCCAGACACTGAGGTCCTTACACGTGCTGGCCTGCCCAGCATTCACACTATCCTGATTCAGTCTCAGCTTTGTTGGGCACACCACATAGCCCGCATGCCAGACACACGTCTGCCAAAGAGACTTCTGTTCGGCAAGCTAAAGCACGGCAAACGTTCCCAAGGTGGCCAAAAAAAGAGATTCAAGGACACCCTTAAAGCCGGACTAAAGGCTTTCAATATCAGCCACACAAACTGGGAGCAATTGGCCCAGGACCGTGTGGGATGGCGCGCTGCTGTCCGAAATGGCGCCTCAGCATGCAAAGCCAAAAGAACAGCCTCCGCTGAGGCACGCAGAGCTGCCAGAAAAGCTTGATCTGCGAATCCGGCCCCAGTGTCCATTCCATGCCCCAGCTGCGGCAGATTCTTTCATGCGAAGATTGGCCTCACTAGCCATCTGCGCACACCCAGACACTCTCCATGCACTGCACGCACTCTGTCCCCGGGATTTCTTGGATGAGTGATGGTCTTCATCATATCGACGGACGAAGAACTACTCGTGAGACCGTGCATTTGTATTTTTCTCTTTTTCTTTCTGGGGCTACTTAAATTGGCATCAGTGGACCCTTTCAGCCACAGCTCCATTGTTTACACTTGGGAACAGCTGTTAGCACTGTGCAACACCAAGGTACTCCTCGTGGAAAGACTGGTGATCCCCACAGAAGTAAGGAGAAGGAGAAGGGGATGCAGAGCTGGAATGAAGTGCCCGGAGAAGAAAAGATGGTATAAACCATGCATACCGTCTGTCATCATGGGAAACATAAGATCTCTCCCTAATAAGATGGATGAGCTAACAGTGCTAACCAGGCTGCAGAGGGAGTACCAGGAGTGTAGCCTTATGTGCTTCACAGAGACTTGGCTGAATGAACTCTCACCGGACTCACACGTCACTCTGGACGGATTTCAACTCATGAGAGTGGACAGGAAAGCCAAGGAGAGCGGTAAGAGGAAAGGAGGGGGTATAGTGATGTTTGTGAACGACAGATGGTGTAACCTGGGGCACATCAGGGTAAAGGAGCAGTACTGCAGTAAAAACATTGAACTGCTAGAGGTTAGCATTCGGCCATATTACCTCCCGAGGGAATTCTCGCACGTTATTGCGATAACTGTGTACATCCCCCCGGCGGTCGATGCTGCTGCAGCCTGTGAGCGCTTACACACTGCAGTGTCAAAGCTTCAGACATCGCACCCCCAGTCCCTGCTCCTAATCTCCGGTGACTTTAATCATGCTTCCCTGTCCTCCACCCTCCCAACCTTCATTCAGTATGTGAAATGCCACACCAGAGATAATAGAATTTTGGATTTAATGTATGTGAACACCAAGGACGCATATAGCTCATCACCCCTCCCCCCGCTGGGCCGTTCTGACCACAATCTGGTTCACTTGTCCCCTACATACATACCTATGGTGAATAAACAACCACCCACCAAGAGGTATGTAAGGAGCTGGTCTGAGGAGACCAGTATGGCACTGAGGGACTGCTTTGACACCACGGACTGGGATGTGTTGTGTGAACCTCACAGGGATGACATTGATAGCCTGACAACCTGCATCACGGATTATATTAATTTCTGTGTTGAAAACACTGTGCCTATCAGGAAGGTACGGTGTTTTCCCAACAATAAACCCTGGGTGACCTCTGAACTAAAAGCCCTATTAAATGAGAAGAAGAGGGTTTTTAAATCTGGCGATAAGGAGGAGATGAGGAGAGTGCAGAGGGAGCTGAAGAGGGGGATAAGGAGAGGCAAGGACAGCTACAGGAGGAAGCTGGAGGAGTGCCTCAAGGGGAGCGACGCCGGAGAGGTATGGAAACCATCTCTGGCCACACAAAGGACAGTGGGAGGGGCCCTGTATCTGGGGGCCAGGACTGGGCAAATGAGTTGAATCTCTTTTTCAACAGATTTGACTGTGCCACCCCACCCTCCCCCACTCACCATAGTCCTGACCTATCTGTGATATCACTCCACCCCCCCCATAATACCTATGACACCAACAGCTCCCTCCTCACACCACATCACCCCCCTCCGCTCCCTGCCAGACCAATCCACGCACTCCACCCCTGATCTCACGCTACAGGAGTCACGCCTCAGCTACACCCCTCGCCTCTCCATAGCAGCTGATCAGGTGTTGAAGGAGCTGAGGAGGATCAAGACGAGGAAAGCTGCTGGCCCTGATGGTATCAACTCCAGACTCCTTAAGGACTGTGCAGATCAGCTCTGTGGGATACTTCTGTACATCTTCAACCTGAGCCTCAGTCTGGAGAGAGTTACACTTGTGTGGAAAACATCATGTGTGGTTCCAGTTCCCAAGACTGCGCACCCCAGGGAGCTCAACCACTTTAGGCCAGTAGCTTTAACGTCTCACCTGATGAAGATCATGGAGAGGATTGTTCTCTCCCACCGCCGACACCTGGTGAACAGTGAGATGGACCCCCTGCAGTTCGCATATTGACCGGGCATTGGTGTGGATGACGCTGTCATCTACCTGCTACACTGGTCACTTTTACACCTGGAGGGCACTGGGAGCACTGTGAGAATCATGTTCTTTGACTTCTCCAGTGCTTTCAGCACAATCCAGCCATCACTGCTTAGGGGGAAGCTGGAGGGAGCTGGTGTCGACTGCCACCTGGCTGCATGGATCATCAACTACCTCATTAACAGATCGCAGTATGTGAGGCTCCGCGACTGTGTGTCTGATGTGGCAGTCTGCAGCACAGGGGCTCCACAGGGTACAGTGGTCTCTCCTTTCCTCTTTACACTTTACACATCTGACTTCAGCTACAACATGGACAGCTGCCACCTCCAGAAGTTCTCAGATGATACAGCCATCGTTGGACATGTGTCAGAGGGGGACGATCTGGAGTACAGAGAGGTCATCACCAACTTTGTCGCCTGGTGCGAACTGAACCACCTGTGCATCAACACCAGCAAGACAAAGGAGGTGGTGATCGATTTCAGAAGGACGGCTCCTCAAATTGCACCAGTGAACATCCAGGGTTTGAACATTGAGATCGTGGAGGAGTACAAATACCTGGGTGTTCACCTCAACAACAAACTGGACTGGACAAACAACACAGATATCCTGTACAAGAAGGGCCAAAGTCGTCTCCACCTGTTGAGAAGACTGAGGTCTTTTGGTGTGTGCAGGACACTGCTTAGGACTTTTTATGACTCTGTGGTGGCATCAGTGATTTTCTATGCTGTGGTCTGCTGGGGCTGTGGAAGTTCATAGAGGGACAGGAAGAAACTTAATAAACTGGTCAGAAGGGCTGGCTCAGTCTTGGACTGTCCTCTGGACTCCATTGAGGAGGTGGGTGAGAGGAGGATGTTAACCAAGCTGACATCAATCATGGATAACCCCTCTCACTCTCTATATGAGGCTGTGGGGGCCTTAAACAGCTCTTTTAGTAGTAGACTGCTACACCCACGGTGTAAGAAGTAGAGATACCACAGGTCATTCATACCTGCTGCTGTCAGACTGTATAACATCCACAACTTGTAATGTAGCACCAATAACCTGTTTGTTGTTACATTTGCACTACTTCACCACTACTACCTCTGCCATCTCTCATAAATGCAATTATTATGTGCAATAATATAGGTCTTAAACTATTTTTATACATACTTATATATATTATACAGAGTTTACCTGTAATGTGCAATTTTTTCCGAGCCTCTCAATAAGGCAATATTTCTATACTTTTTCACGGTAGATAATGCAAATAGCCCTCTGTATTTAATCTTTCGTTTGTCTAATTTTTATTTCAGTTTTATTTTGTTATCTGTATGACATTTTCTTGCTACTGTAACATGTGAATTTCCCTGATGTGGGATCAATAAAGTGAATCTAATCTAATCTAATCTAATCTAATCTAATCTAATCTAATCTAATCTAATCTAATCTAATCTAATCTAATCTAAGAAGGACATGACTAACAACCTCATCTTTGCTACACCATGAATGACCAGCTAGGTGTAGTCTTCATTCTTGAAGAACACAAGTTACTTTTGGAAGATTTCCACAGACCTGATTAGTTATAGGGTGCGTTCTCCAGTCAACATTTAAGATGGCTCTTAGCATTCTCATGCATGTCCTATCTAGAGATTTTCTTAGTTGACAGGTCAGAGTACATGATGTTTCCAAAAAAAAAAAGTTAGAACTGGAAATCATTGACTCTGCAAGCAAAAATGCCTAGGCATGTACACAAAAACACTTAATGAGAAAATAATGGCTGCTACTCGGAAAAACCTGAGCAGTCTTGATTTAAGGCAAGAAGAGCTCTCATACTAGCACACAGACTCCATCTTGTAGAAGATGACAGGTGATATTTAGTGAAAATGCTTTTCTCAGCAGAAAGATCAACTTGCATAGACATGCTATGGTTGAACTTGAGTTCTGTATGTGCTGTGTGTATAGCTTCTGTCCCTGCAGGTTGCTCTGAATATCACACCTCTTCCTATGTGCCATACTACTTTTTTTCCTCTCTGGAGTTGTGCTAGCTGATTCAGTTAACCAAGCTAACAGCTAGACCAATGTATGAGATCAGGGCCTCTATCACAACTAAAGGTCATTTTATAGGTACTTCAGTCTGTGCTTTGATTTTTCTTCCATTCTATAACTTGTTTCCACAATCATAAAAGAGTTACTGTAGCACAAACTGCTGAAAAAGTTCATTCTGGCTAAAACAGAAAGGTGTCGCCATTAACTTTTTCAGCAGTTTGTGCTACAGTAGCTCTTCTGTGGGATTGGACCATATGAGCTAGCCTTCGTGCTCCATGCTAGTCAATGAGCCTTCAACACCCATGACCCTGTCACCAGTTCACCGGATGTCCTTTGGATCCTTGGACCACTTTTGGTAGTTACTAACCACTGTATACCAGGAGCACCTCACAAGATGTGCCATTTTGGAGATCCTCAGACCCAGTCATCTAGCCATCATAATTTGGCCTTTGTCAAAGTTGCTCAGATCCTTATGCTTGCCCATTTTTCCTGCTTCCAACACATCAACTTCAAGAACTGACTGTTCTTTTGCTGTGTAATATATCCCACCCCTTGACAGGTGCCATTGTAATGAGATAATGTTATTCACTTCTTCACCTGTCTGTGGTTTTCATGTTATGGCTGATCGGTGTGTGTGTGTGTGTGTGTGTGTGTGTGTGTGTGTGTATATATATATATATATATATATATATATATATATATATATATATATATATATATATATATATATATCCTTTATATTTTAAGCAAAAAGCAAAAACTATTTTTTTATTTTCATCTTTTACATTTTCAAAAAGACAAAAAAGGAAAAGGGCCCGAAGCAAAAGTTTGGGCACTTTGCATGGTTAGTATGTACCTAGTAACACCCCCTTTGGCAAGTATCACAGCTTGTAAACACTTTTTATAGCCAGCTAATAATCTTTCAGTTCTTACCTGGGGCATTTTCACATATTCGTCCTTGCAAAAGGCTTCCAGTTCTATAAGTTTCTTGGGCTGTCTTGCATGCACTGCTCTTTTGAGATCTATCCACAGATTTTCAATGGTGTTTAGGTCAGGGGACTGTGAGGGCCAGGGCAAAACCTTCAGCTTGGGCCTCTTGAGCTGTTCCATTGTAGATTTTAAGGTGTGTTTTGGATCATTGTCTTATTGTAGGACCCATCCTCTTTTTAACTTCAACTTTTTTACAGATGGTGTGATGTTTGCTTCCAGAATTTGCTGGTATTTATTCGAATCCATGCTTCCCTCGACCAGTGAAATGTGCCCCGTGCCACTGGCTGCAACACAACCCCAAAGCATGATCGATCCACACCCATGCTTCAGAGTTGGAGAGGTGTTCTTTTCCTGGAATTTGGCACCCTTTTTTCTCCAAACATACCTTTGCACATTGTGGCCAAAAAGTTCTATTTTGATTTCATCAGTCCACAGGACTTGTTTCCAAAATGCATCAGGCTTATTTAGATGTTCATTTGCAAACTTCAGACGCTGAATTTTGTGGCTAGGATGCAGGAAAGGTTTTCTTCTGATGACTCTTCCATGAAGGTCATATTTGTTCAAGTGTCACTGCATAGTAGAACAGTGCACCACCACTCCAGGGTCTGCTAAATCTTTCTGAAGGTCTTTTGCAGTCAAACAGGGGTTTTTATTTGCCTTTCTAGCAATCCAATGAGCAGTTCTTTCAGAAAGTTTTCTTCATCTTCCAGACCTCACCTTGATCTCCACTGTTTCTGTTAACTGCCATTTCTTAATAACATTATAGTCTGAGGAAACGGCTGCCTGAAAACACTTTGCTATGTTCTTGTAGCCTTCTCTTGCTTCGTGAGCATCGATTATTTTATTATTCAGAATGCAAGGTAGTTGCTTAGAGGAGCCCGTGGCTGTTGATTTTAGGGACAAGTTTGAGGAGTCAGAGAATTTACACAGCTTTGAAATCTGCATCATCTGACCTTTCCTAATGAAGAATTTGAACAAGCCACAGCTCAATAAGCTAATTAAGGTCTGGAACCTTGGTAAAAGTTACGTGAGAACTCAAATGTATTGGGGTGCTTAAACTTCCGCATGGTGTTCCTTTTCTTTTTTCACTCTCCTATTGTACAAAACAAAAATAATACACAAATCTTGCAGAAAACGCTGGAAAGAAATGTGTCGTCTTTACCTTTATGCCTTTTGGTGATCAGTTCATCTTCCACTCACTTAACTATTCACAGTAACAGACATTTTCAGTCAGGGTGCCCAAACTTTTGCATGCCACTGTGTATATATATATATATATATATATATATATATATATATATATATATATATATAAACACACACACTCACACAATGAATTGGCACCCCATGTAAAGATTATGTAAGTGTTCTCTTATCTTTCCCATGTTGATTGATAACTTAGGGAATTTGGCCTCTCATATTTGTTCCCCAGTTAATCAGGAAGTAATGGGTTACAACTTGAAAGTTCCTACACATGCCAATCAACTCAAACATACTGTACAATTTAAATGGAAACATGCTTCAGTTACATTTTCACTATCATTTCCAGGGGTGCCAATAACAGTGACACTTTTTTAAGTTTTTTTTTTTCTTGACGAGGGATTTGTTTTTCCTCTGAATATATGCATTGCATCTAAAGGTTGGATTTTTCTCATTTCTTCAGTGTATGATGAAGCGACTTCACCAAAAGGTGGATTTTTTTTCTAACACTTTTCACCAATCTTTATAAAACGGTGCCAATAATTCTGGAGGGCACCGTATATAAAACGGTTTTCTTTCTTGTTGATATGTTTCTTACCAATTCTTTCTTTCTGATGTTCATATGTTCCATGACCAGCTGGTGCAATGTAACTTAAGGGCTAAGGCTGTCAATTTAAAATACATAATTCATACTCACTGGCCAGTTTATTAGAAACACCCGTACATCCACCTGCTCTTTCCTGCAGTTCTCTAATCAGCCAATCCCTTGCCAGCAGCACAATGCATAAAATTATGCAGATACAAATCAAGAGCTTCAGTTAATATTCACAATGTTCAATCATCAGAATGGGAAAATTTGTGATCTCTAAGTGAAGTGTGACTTTCTTTCACTGTGGCATGGGTGTTGGTTTGAGCCAGATGGATTGGTTTGAGTATTTCAGAAACTGCTGATCTCCTGGGAGTTTCCACACACAACAGTCTCTAGAGTTTACACAGAATAGTGCAAAAAAACATCAAGTGAGTGAGTGACCGACGGTTCTGTGGGTGGAAACAAACGCCTTGTTGATAAGAGGTCAGAAGAAAATGGCCAGACTGTCTCGAGCTGCCAGGAATGATATAATAATCAAATCAAATCAAGTTTATTTGTATAGCGCTTTTAACAATAAACATTGTCGCAAAGCAGCTTTACAGAATTTGAGCGACTTAAAACATGAGCTAATTTTATCCCTAATCTATCCCCAATGAGCAAGCCTGTGGCGACGGTGGCAAGGAAAAACTCCCTCAGACAACATGAGGAAGAAACCTCGAGAGGAACCAGACTCAAAAGGGAACCCATCCTCATTTGGGCAACAACAGACAGCCTGACTATAATATTAACAGTTTTAACAGGTATAACCCTCAACTGTCCTCATGGGGCCGTCCTTCACAGGAGCGGTGCGATAAAACTCCGACCAGACACAGGGCACCAGGATGGATCAAGCAGGTCCGAGGGGCAGAAGAGGCCAGCATCTCAATCCCAGGATCAACATGTAACTCAGAGGGACAGATGGGGGGGGGGGGAGAGAGAGAGAGAGAGAAAGAAAACACGTTGTTAGGTATGCCCTAAAAGTGACAAGTATTAAATCTGTAATAATAGTAATAACTCAATCCCTCCTTAAAACCATCATGAGCAGAAAAGCATTTCAGCATGCAACAGCAGAAGACCACATTGGGTTCCACTCTCAAGTCCCTATTAAAGTGGCCAGTGAGTATATTTACACGACTGGGTTATAAAAATGTGAAATAAGTATTTTAATGGAAAATGTTAGCAATTTTTGGACATATTACAATAGCTCCATGAAATAAGAAGAAAGTGCGAGTTGTTATAATATCGTCTTTATTGCATGATAGCCAGCACCAAGCCGTACTCTGTTCTGTAAAAACCTTCCCAACCATGGCACTTCAATGAGGCAGGAGTTTAAAAACAACAAGCAATCTTACAATCAATTTCAAACCTCAATGGAATTTTTGCAGCGTCTTGGCATTCCTCAAAGCACGTAAGCATGGTTACATCAATGTGACTTTTCTTTGCTTTATCCTCTTAAATCATGTTAATCCTGCTTTGCATAAAAGTTCTTCCAGTCAATAAACAGAGTTCTATTGTACAGAAAAAAAGTCATGTGACTTGCATCACAGAGTGACTATGACTATTTAATGCATTATATTGAACAGGACAATACCCAGAACCCACAGGGTGTACACTCTTCTACCTGTTTTAGGTAGTTTTCAGACTTTTATTGGTGTTTCAGGCACATGGTGCCAACAGACCATATTAGGCACTTAAAGGCTATTTACTAACGAAACATTAAAAGCTACATATAAGCACTCATTAAGGTGTCTAACATACTCTTAAAATAGAAAACAAACATACAAAAACACAAACATAAATAAGGAACACATAGTTGAGTTGATGTCAGTTATGACATCATTCCATGCCACCATGCCTAGAAAAGCTTACCTAAGAAATAAGTCCAGATTAAAAAAAACACTATGGTTGGCTGGTCAATGCAACCAAGAACACGTTTACCAAAATAACTGCATTTTGATAACACCCAACCTTGAACTCAACATTATCAGTTCATATTTAAGCAATACAAAACCAAATGAACCAGTGTAAATGGGGTACATTTCCCAATAACCAAAAGAGCTCAAATCAAACCAACTTGCTTTGTAGATGTTCCACAATATTAAATGGATAAAACATCTCATTTCAAAAAAATCTAAAAAGTTATAGTTCGCTAAAATGGTATGGTGACCACGAGCTGACCTAGTGGTTAGTATGTCTGCTTCTTGACCGGGAGATCGCGAGTTCTACTCAGTCGGGTCATACCAAAGACTATCATAAAAATGGTACCTACTGCCAACTGGCAAGGCACGCTGCAAAAAAGATGTGCGTGGGGGAGTCAAATTCTCATGGTTACCAGAGGACCAGCCCCCCACTGTAACCCTAGCTGTATAGGCAAGAGGCCAAGGGCTATAGAAGCAGAGATAGGGCCTGGTTAGTAATGGGATGGGAGACTGCCTGGGAAGACCAGGCTCTGGCATGGGAAGGACTTTGACTTTTGAAAATGCTGTGGTTTAAGAGGAATGAAGCACTTCAGGATGTCCTGTAAAAGTGAAATAATCAAAAGCAAGAACATTGCACCACCCTGTCAATGAGAATTTTCCTACAACAGCAGACTCTGCTATGCTTTATTCATATCATGACATTATAGGCATTTAGCAGATGCTCTTACCCAGAGTGGCATACAGTACAACATACCCAGAACAAGTTGGGGGTTGGGTGCCTTGCTCAAGGGCACTTCAGCCATTCCTGCTGGTCCAGGGAATCAAACCCATGACCTTTTGGTCCCAAAGCTGCTTCTCTAACCTTTAGGCCATGGCTTCCCCCAGATCAGTTTATGACACAAATTTTAATGTAAATTTTGATGTAATAGTAAAACAATGGTAAAAGGCACTTTAAGCGATCACAAAATTTAAAATGTAGGATATGACTTTATTTAATGTAATGATCTGCTTCTTCAATTTCAGCCTTAAAACCTTTGAAGGCTTTCACCTAAACTTAGCATTCTATGCAACAATTGTTCCAATGTCCACTGTTTCACTAGAAATGTACCATACATTCATACATGCACATTATCTAGTGTGTAAACTTTTTTCACAAGCCAACCATGAGGCAGCAAAAGTCACAAAACCCCTTCATAGGACTGCAGGTTGATGATTTCCACAGCCAGTTTCTGAGGGTCCATTATGTTTGGGAACATCTCCATTGCTCTGTCCACAAGACGGGCATTAAAAACGGCTCGCAGCTTCTTCCTCACCTGCTCCCTCTCTGGCATGGGATGGTTCCAGAGAGTGCCGTCACCTTGCACAGGTCCTGGAGGTACGTGGCCAAAGTGTCTGTAATCCTCGGACCAGTACCTGCTTTGAGGAGGAGGCATGCTTCTGTGGTGGTACTCATGGGGTACACTATACTGGGGAAAGTTCCCTGGTGGGTAAGGTACTCCCCCATAGGAGTGATAATGCGGGTACGAGTATGGCATGTTATTTGGGTTTTGGGACGCAGCTATACTCATGTGTTGGGGATGGTAACCTGTATTGGATTGTAAATTACATTGGTTTAAAGACTGGCTGCAAGTTAGAGGATGTCGTAACCTTCTATTAGAAGGATTCTTGGACTTCCTTTGCTCTCCTCCACATTGGTGCTCACTGTGGCATTCGTATGAGCCCAGACCGGAGTCCAGGTACTCCTGAGAAGAAGCAGAGATGCAATCTGGATTTGTTGGGGAATATTGGCTGGAACGATCTCGCTTTGAAGGGGATTTTCTTGAAGTAGACTGTTGTGTGTTCTTCACCACCAGCAAATTCTCACTGGTATGGGTCTTTTTGAGGGGTCCACTTTGATTCAAAAGGAGTTTTTGCTCCATCACTTCCTCCAGAGAGGCTTCATGGGAAGAATTTGCACCTGCCAAGTACAGGTTCTGGGCAGAGGAGGGCATTTTGGCTTTCTCACGCAACTCATCTGCCAAGGAACGTTGGGATTGCTTGCCACGTTCTGGATGGCTGAACTTGCACTTGATCCCATAGGTGCATTTCTTACCTTAAATTGAAAGTAGTAAGAAGAAATGCTTAGTATGTTTCATGCTAAAACGTTGGCTTTTGAAATGACTGCTTTGTTTATGTTCCCAGGAAAATTACCCCACCCAGTAGCTGATGAGATATAATCAGTATACAGTATAAACTTAAAAAGTAATTTATAGTGCTGTGGAAAATACTGTGTTTATTCATAACCTTGCTATGGCCTTCATTCAAATCAGTCATAAGAATAATAAAATTCCAGGTAATTACAGATAACAAGAAGTTATACGTCTATGAATTTGTTGGTACATGTGGCTCTACATAATTACAGAATTTGCATATAAAGGGTTTGTTGTTTTTAAGAGCTAAAGGAGACTTGTTTCATACTCACCGTAGGGGCAGGGGAGTTTTTTAGTCGCTCGGGGAGTCTTGCGTAGAAAGTTTTCCAAAGTAGGTCCATGTCTCCCAAGTGGATCATCTGGGAGCATAAACCTTGAACAACAAAGAACAAAGCAAACTTATTAATGCTCCCTTTTTTTTTAACCACTTGGCAAATGTGTCCAGAAATGTGAACAAAGCAAGCAGGCATTGAGGCATGACTTACTTGTCATTGACAAAAGAGTACATGAGCAACCGCTCCTCTATGAAACGTTTCCACTCGGGCTTTTCCCCCTGCAGGTCTCGGTAGGTATCATTGGACACAATGATGCCATCCACATCATATGCAAGCTTTACGATGAAGCGATCATCATAGCACACCACCCGCTTTCCTGCCACGCGCCTTGATGGGGTGAAGACCAGAATCTTTTTCCGTTCCAGCTCACGGAGAATTTGCTGATCTGTAGTAAATAAACAAACCAAAAAGCCCACATATGAGATGATGTTTTCATCCATTTATTGTCCTCTCTGCATTTCATAGCTGAGTGAAATGTGTAAGATGCTTATTGTGGTGCAAGTGTGGTCAGTGGTCAATTGTGGTGCAAGAGTGGTCAAGAGGTCAATTAACCAAGAAAGCAGACATTTATTGGTTTCATAAATATTAAAATGCATCTTGGCAAAGTTACTCCGGTTGAGAAGAGAATTCAAATTGGTGCATTTGTGCACCTGTGCCCATCGGTCCCAGTAAAAGAGGTGTGGGCTCTGCCTTCTATTCCCAATAAAGGAGGCATGGCCTCTGTGGCTGTCGGTCCTAGTGAAGTCCCAGTAAATAAGGTGTGGCCTCTGTACCTCCAAGCTCCTGTAAATGTACGGTGTTTGTGCCTACAAGTTACAGGAAATTCCAATAAATAAGCCATAGCCTCTGTGTATATACATCTCAGTAAGTAAACAAGGCATGGCCTTTGTGCCTATAAAGTCACATCCAATTTTCTAGTTTTGTTAGGTGGTGGAAACCACAGCTCACCATTATGAAAAGTTGCCTATAAATAACGTCAACTGGAATCTAATGAGAAAATTAAATTTTAAAAAAAGGGTTGGGTGAAAGGTTCAGTCATTCAAAAGAACCCTCTACCACCAATAAAGAGGCAAAATATGATTGTACACTTTAAATGTGCCTTATTTTTTAATAGCTTGTTTGTAAAATATTCTGAGTGGGTCTGATTTTGTTTCCAGTTAAAGGAATCCCTGACTAGAAAATTTCAGAACACCTGGCCTATTGGAAAGTACAGTAAACACATAGCTTTTGGCAAGTCTGCACACACCAGACTAACGTCAAATAGTAAATAAGACAGGTCAAGTTCAGGCTTTAAGAAATATCTGAGCTCTGAGTAATTTCAACTGTGTTTCGATAAGGCTTGTTCAGGTTGGTTAGCAAAGAGAAACAAAACACCCCTTTCTTGACAGTTAGCACAGCTGTTTCCTTTGTCAGAGGCAGGTTCTAATCCGTACACATCAGCAGAGACTACATTAACCACAAGCTCACTACAGTCTAAAGTCTCTCTCAGTCTCGGTGAGGAAGTTCACCATGAAAGTATAACTTTTCAGTTCTGCATCTGGTGTGTTCAAACAAAACCAGGGTGACCAAAAATACACAACAGTTTCTTAGCTAAGCGCTAAGCAAATAACCCTTGGGTTTTTCCCTGACAACAGATTTCTTTTTGCTTGGTTCAGTTTCTTTTTGGATCTCTCCGGTTCTTGTTCAATCTAGTGCCCTCTGTGGCACAAAGGTCAATTAACTAAAAAAAAAAAAAAAGGCGGTTATTTGTTTCATAAATATTAGTATACTTTTCAGGAAAATTACTCTGGTTCTGGTAGATTGTTGTCCCAGCTTTGACTGAAATCACATGCTTGGTTCTAAACCACGCCAATGTAGCTTTGGCAGTATGCTAAAAGTGCTAATAGTTGTCCTGTTGGAAGGTGAAGCTCTGTCCCAGGTCAAAATCCATTTCAGACTGGAACAGGTTTTCTTCTAGAACTGCCATGAATTTGACTCCATGCATTTCACCATCAACCCTGACCAGTTTTCCAGTCCCTGCTGATAAACATACCCAAAATATAATGCTATCACCACCATGCTTCACTATGGAGATGGTGTTCACAGGGTGATCAGCAGTGTTGGGTTTCCACCAAATGTAGCACTGAAATTTCTCATTACACCAAAATTTTACACACACACACACACACACACACCATTTGCTGGGTCTCTAATGTGCCTTTTGTCAAGTCCCAAACAGGAGTTGTGGAGTTCCCAGGATATGGTTGTCCCATGAACAGCTTCTCCAATCAGAAGTGTGAATCTCTCCAGCTTCTTTAGAATTACCCTTGCGCAACCTCTTGGTTGCTTCTCTGACCAGTGCTTTCTGTATCCAGTCACTGATTCCTAGTAGAAGATCCTCTCTAGGTGAAGTCATGGTTTTGCAATATTCTTTCCCCTTTCGAAAAATGGTAAGTTGGGGTTTTGTTTGTTTGTTTAAATAGCCAAAACCATACTTGTCCTGTGCCTGTTTTGATTGCTCTTTAGTCTTCATTATGCTCTCGAAGTTCTTCCACTCCAACCTCAACACGGCAAAATGAGCTTCATGAAGACATCCAGAGGGGCACTGTCATGCTGGAACAGCTTTGGGCGTCTTGGTTCCAGTGAAGGGAAATCTTAAAGTTACATCATATAAAAGACATTCTGGACAAATGTGTTTCCAACTTTGCGGTAATAGTTTGGGAAGAAGCACGTACGGGTGTGATGAAGCATCAAACTTTTGGCTACATCGTGTATAATCCCATTTAACTCCATTTCAGTTCCAGTTTGTAAAATTACACAATGTGGTTCAAGTTTATGGGAGGTGAATATTTATGGAAGAAACTGTAGAGCAAATTTGACCTATTTAAGATGCAAGATCCAAGAGTATCAAGACTTTTTTTTTTTAAATACTGGTACCTACTGTCTTCAAACATAGACTGAAGTGCCACCACTATATTTAGCACTTAAACAGAACCTTAAATCATTTCTGCATTAGAAATGGGACTTTTCATTAGTTAACACATGGCCTCTTGCCTTTTTTGTTAGTTTATTCATTTGTATTTTTGTTCAAACTCTGACTCATCAATGCATTCTTTCATTCTTCATCAGGGTCAAAACACATTGGTGTTCGTAGGCAAATTTCTTTGGCATTAAAAATACATTAAAACATTATTATTCAACAACACGGGTAATATTTGATATGTTTTTAAATGATAAAGGTTCTGGGTTCTCACCATTAAAATAAAAATTACAACATACTTATTTACTCATGTATTTGTGTATCAATTCTTATTTGGTATATTTATTTATGTCCCGCATTTGGCGCACACACAGTTCGGTAGTATAAAAATTATTATTATTATTATTATTATTATTATTATTATTATTATTAATAATAATAATTACTGCATTGGATTTAAAACACCAGCTTCTCATCAAACATTTTAGATATGTTTGTTTCTCTTTTGGGGGAATTGCCAGCTAACAAATGTATCACACTGTAGTATGTGAAGTATGAAGGCCAAGGTCTGGTATGTTCCTAAACATGCTTGACTAATATGCAAATTACATGACTTAACAGATTCAGTTCTGCATGAATGCTTTCCAGAATCCTGTCCAAAACACTGAGCTAGTGTTTTAGCTCAGGCAAATTTGTCACAGTAGAAACTTCTATAGTTATGTAATTACTTCCTGTTCACAGTAAATCATGCTTGACTTGTGTCATTCTCCTAGATATAGGAATTGCAAATTCGTTTGTTGAATTTAGAATTCCGATTGGTCAGAAAGAGTTTAAATCATGTTACTAAATAACTAGTACAATGAAATTACAACCCCAATTTCAAAAAAGTTGGGACACTGTGTAAACTATAAATAAAAACAGAATAAGATAATTTGCAAATCATGGAAACCATAGATTTTATTGAAAATAGTACAAAGACAACATATCAAATGTTAAAACTGAGAAATTTAATTGTATTTTGAAAAATATATGCTCATTTTGAATTTGATGTCAGCAACCATTTCAGAAAAGTTGGGACAGGGGCATGTTTACCACTGTGTTGCATCACCTCTACTTTTAACAACACTCTAAACGTTTGGGAACTGAGGAAACCAATTGTTGTAGTTTTGAAAGAGAAGAGAAATGTTGTCCCATTCTTGCCCAATATACAATTTCAGGTGCTCAATAGTTCGGGGTCTCCTTTGTCATATTTTGCACTTCATAATACACCAAATGGTTTAAATGGGAGACAAATCTGGACTGCAGGCAGGCCAGTTTAGCACCCAGCCTCTTTTACTATGGAGCCATGCAGTTTTAATATTGAATATATTTTTTTTTTTCAAAAAACAATACAATTTCTCAGTTTCAAGATTTCATATGTTGTCTTTATTTTCAGTGAAATATAGGGTTTCCATGAGAAATGTAACTCTGGAACCACAGATTGGTAAATGCGGCATTACTGTTGTGCTCACACTTTGTTAGCAAACCTAAAGATCATGATCCTCATGGTGAATTTGGCAACATTGCTTACCCCTGTACAGAGAAAATTCTGTGCTCTCACAGGATTTGCACAAATCATTGACGCATTCAGCTTGTGCTTTATGGAATTATTACCAGATCACCAATTTTATATGCAGAGTTTTGAGTTCAGCCCAGCCTACTCAGCTCTGTGGAGCTGCCCATTTTGCTGGGAGATGTGGCTAATCTTTTGGAGCAGATCATGATTTGGGAAATGTAGCATCAATGTTTACTTAAAGGTCTCCTTGCATTGTTTTTTCATTAATTGTGCGGTGGTCTCTAGTATGAATGAATGCCCTGTGAGCCAGTTTTGGTGAAAAAAATGCTGTGGTTCTCCTGTTTCAGGCTGTTCTAGTTTGCTGGAGGAGTGGGTGGGGAGAGAACGACAGGATTTCAGCTCTTACTCATTAATATTCATGACGTTTTACCTCTGATTGGCTAACAGCACTGTGATGCTACCTCCAGTGAGTCAGAACAAGCGGATGTGGGTGTCTTACTACGGCGAGAGAGAAGGAACAAACCGCGAAGGGAAAAATACCGCGCACTGACACTATTGAGGTGCGACGCGAGGAAATAAAATAAATTCAACAAATGTTTGGGTTTTTACTGAACAAACAAAAGAAATAAAATGAATGAGTGACTTAAAAAAAAGGAATGTGGGTGTCTTTGTAAAAACTGTTCTGATTGGCTATTATGGTCTCGACGTTGATGTTTTGACCGATAACAATGTAGAGAACACGAATTTTACATCACATTCAACGAGATTTAAACAAGACTAAAGATGGCAACTTACAAATAATATGTAAACATCTCATTATCTCTAGCCGCTTTATCCTGTTCTACAGGGTCGCAGGCAAGCTGGAGCCTATCCCAGCTGACTACGGGCGAAAGGCGGGGTATACCCTGGACAAGTCACCAGGTCATCACAGGGCTGACACATAGACACAGACAACCATTCACACTCACATTCACACCTACGCTCAATTTAGAGTCACCAGTTAACCTAACCTGCATGTCTTTGAACTGTGGGGGAAACCGGAGCACCCGGAGGAAACCCACGTGGACACGGGGAGAACATGCAAACTCCTCACAGAAAGAGCCCTCGCCAGCCATGGGGCTCAAACCCAGACCTTCTTGCTGTGAGGCGACAGCGCTAACCACTACACCACCGTGCCGCCCCCTGTGTAAACATTGTTGGAGTTAATAAAGTTTGAACAGCATGAAGGAACATACCCCAACCCCCTGAAATTAATAAAAAAAAATTCTCAACGGATTTGGCATAATATAAAAAGGTCGTTTTTTACTCAGAAAAAGCGGAAAACTCTCATCCCTGCCTAGCTTGTGACCATGTCATGCATGCTAATGTGGAGAATATGAACATGCTATTTTGGAACAAAAAGTTCATGTTTTACTTACAGCTTGTGAGCTGGTGGTCGATCGTCTTGACAGCACAGATCCAGGGATTAAAAACAACATTGAAGCAAAACCACTACTGAAGGCACCGAAGTTTGAAAAGTCACTGTGGTTGAAATGATCAGAACACAGTAC
Organism: Neoarius graeffei; assembly: GCF_027579695.1. Taxonomy (NCBI): domain Eukaryota; kingdom Metazoa; phylum Chordata; class Actinopteri; order Siluriformes; family Ariidae; genus Neoarius; species Neoarius graeffei. Next base: position 111,225,238 of record NC_083570.1, read on the forward strand.
TAACGCTGCATTATACTTCGCTGGTGGTGTTCCAAAGATAAATTCCAACCAGTTCTTCTTCAGCTCTTCTATCTTGGGCAAGAAATGCAACGTTGATGTCTTACTGCCACAAATAACACAGGCAAGAACTTGTTCAGACATGTTTTCAACTTGCTGTTAGGTCCTCTTCTGCCCCTTTTCCGCCAAAGCAGTTCCAGGGCTGGTTCAGGGCCAGTGCTTAGTTTGGAACCGGGTTTTCTGTTTCCACTGACAAAGAACTGGCTCTGGGGCCAGAAAAACCGGTTCCAGGCTAGCACCAACTCTCTGCTGGGCCAGAGGAAAGAACCGCTTATGTCAGCAGGGGGCAGAGTTGTTAAGACCAACAACAATAGCAAGACCGCGAAAGGTCGCCATTTTTAAGCAACAAGAAGCAGCAGCTGTACAAACGCGAAGTCATCCATTATTGTTGTTGTTGCTGCTTCTTCTTCTCCATGTTGTTGTTACTTCGATGTTCGTGCCAAGGTTTATGCAAACACAGCGACGTAACTGACATATACAGCGAAATAATGACGTGGCTCCCCTTAGCACCCCGAGCTATGGAAAAGCAAACTGGTTCTCAGCTGGCTCGCAAGTTGAACGAGTTGTGAACCAGCACCGGCCCCGAACCAGCCCTGGAACTGATTTGGTGGAAAAGGGGTATTCATTAGCTACTGACGAGATGGGCTCTGCTCAGTGTTGCCAGATACTGCTGACGTTTTCCAGCCCAAAATATGTTCAAATCTGCCAAAATGCACTTAAAACCACCCAATCTGGCAACACTGGCTCTGCTATCTCTCCTCGCGCTTAAATCCGAACTTCCTTCCCGTGGGCGGTCGCAAGCCAAGGTGGGCGAGGCCATGTATACTAATTTACGAAGTGACGTAAGATCATATGGCTTTTTCAGATCCGCTTGTTTTTCCGACTATTTTCTTTCATAAGCTAATACAGGGAATGGGGGTAGAATTACATTTTCGCATGTAGCATGCATATGCAACTCAGAGTGAACTATGGTATTTCAAAAAGAGCCAGTATTAAACGTTTTTGGTGGAAGGGCACCTTTAAAGTTTGACGTATGGCAGCATTTGTCACTTTAATGAAAAACCAGCATTAAGAAGAAGAAGCCTTTATTCGTCACATGCACACTTCAAGCACAGTCAAATTCATCCTCTGCATTTAACCCATCTGAAGCAGTGAACGCACACAGACACTCAGAGCAGTGGGCAGCCACATCAGAGCGCCCAGGGAGCAGTCAGGGGTTCGGTACCTTGCTCAAGGGCACCTCAGCCCAAGGCCGCCCCACATTAACCTAACTGCATGTCTTTGGATTGTGGGGGAAACCAGAGCACCCAGAGGAAACCCACGCAGAACATGCAAACTCCACACAGAAAGGCCCTCGCCGGCCGCTGGGTTCGAACCCGGAACCTTCTTGCTGTGAGGCGACTGTGCTAACCACTACACCACCATGCCACGACTTTGTGATTCCTAAAATTTCAAAATATGGAAAATGACATTACAATAAGTTCTGCCATCTTGGGAGATCGCATGGTCAGTAGTTTTACTACTTATTTTTATTTTAAAAAAATTCAGCTCAAGAGTCCATCTTTCATAGTTTAGATGGGAAATCTCCTGCACTCACTTGCTCGCGCACACACACACACCTGAGGCTGAGTCTTTGTGTTTCCCTTTAAAGTCACTTTGTATAAAGGGTTTAACCAAATGATGTCAATGCAAATGTTTATAACCTAACTGAACCGACTGTGGTTTCCAGAAACATTAACAGGAAGCGAAATGTGTTCCTTCTTCCTCACCTGTGATCGGCACGTCCGGCCTGGGCTGTTCCCGTCGCCATGAGGGCACAAACACAGTAACGTCTGTGTGCCCGCGATCCAGGAAGTACTTCACAGCCAGCTGGATTCCCAGGCAGGAGAAAACTTCCTTGTTCCCATGACTGAGCAGCCAAAAAAATTAAAAAAAAGGTCAATTTTATTTTAGAAGGATTTACATCATTAGGCACTCGGTACTCAAGTGCTCAACTGCATTTGCATGCTCATTTTCAAATGAACATAATGTAGATTTATACCATCAAATTTCACAATAAGCAACCACACAGACAATTCACTATATCAGATGAAAGAACATTTCCAGGATTGTTTTTTTTTTAGCCTGCGTCCCATTTTTCTCTCTGTTCATGTCCAAATATTTACAAAGGACAAATGATTGAAATCAGTCTAGTATTGAGTTACAACACTAACATTCTGCTCGAACACTGCCAATCAGATAGGAGAAGAAATACGACACCTAAACACCTTTTCTTGAAGAAAACTGCTGCTCCAAGAGCGGACAGACCTTCTGCAAACATGGTGGAGGTAAAGATGGCTAAAGTTATTTTGCTTACTGCTTATCTTACATCAGTACATGCGAAAGAAGGGCAGGAGAACGTCAAATCATTCACTCGATAAGTCAACTGTATGTACAAGTGATCTGTTGAGCCATGACTGATTTTATATTACATATAGGCACGAGCGTTTGGATTAAAACAACTTGTTACAAGTTTAATAATAACTTTTTTTGTGGATGTGTCCATATAATATAAAAGAACATTACATGGTGACGTGAAGATATGAAGTCCATCTTCTCATGTTGAAAATATTTCACTCCTTCACTCATGATGTATATATCCATTCATTCACCACTCGAAGATAAACTTCATATCTTCACGTAACCGTGTAATATCCTCTAGAGATTCTTCATTTCTACTTTTCAGCTGTTATCATTCATAATTATGGAATAACAAAAGAAGTTTACATCATTGAGGTAATACTGTTGGCACAAGTGTTATTAAAAAAAAGATTAAACAGTAGTCATATTATGCTTATCATTTTTATGCCAATATTTGCACATCCAATACATGTAGAGACTAGCCAGGATTGACTGGAGAGTCTCTCTCTCTCTCTCTCTCTCTCTCTCTCTCTCTCTTGTTGTAATCAGCCAAATATTCATGCATTACTTTGGAAGTGGACTTCTTCATTAACTCTACATGACTTCTTTTGTAAACATCAGAAAATAGCCCCATGTGATAATCCGGGCACTGAACAGGGCTCCGAGTCAGACACCGGAAGAAGAGAAAGTAAATAATGGCTCTAGAAACAGTCATTTTCTACAGTTTCTTTCCAGTTATTGAGATGAACAGACACCAGCATATCTCTGTAGGGATTCTTTCCATGTTGTCAGACACTTATAATAACATTCTGAACCTGTGAAATGTGAAAAGAAGAAGTGGTTTAGTTTGTTGTGGATGATTGCCCCATAAGATTACACTGGTTATAATACATAGGGCCAAATTACTCATTTCTGATTGGTCAATCAAGGAGGGCTTTTTTCCTTAACACGGGGCCGTATTTCTGAAATGCTATTGGCTAGTTCGTTGCTTGGTTACGGTTACAAAAATTAGCAAATTTTGTCAACAAAATGGCTGACTCCGCTGACTCAGCAATGCCGCGTTTCGCTATATTTGATGAAGAAATGATAAACCTCAAAATCCTTGTGTCGTGTCGCCGTGTCATGATGAAAGACGCTTTAGAAACTGATTCAAACGTGCAAGATAGTCCTGCACCCTGACTGGTTCAGTTAACATGAATGACAAATGTTGCAAACTTGAATGGCTTCCGAAGTATGAATTTGGCCCGATATATTATAAACAAGTAATCGTATGGTTCCTTGTAAAATTAAGGATCAATTTCACTCGTGAAATTGATCCTTAATTTTACTCGGCCCCATACGATTACCTATACGTAGCCGTTTTGCAGTTGCTGTTTATAGTGTTCTAACTCCATACTGGACTGATTTCAATTGCTTTTGTTTGTAGTAAAGATTTGGACGCAAAGGGATGGGAAAATATCGCACAGGTTAAAAAGAAAAAAAAATCCCCAGAATTGTCCTTGAAATAATCCACAGCCTCAGCTCGGTGTAAAGATCACACAAGATAAATAAAATATATTCATAAGTAATAAGTAAATAAATGGATAAATTAGTAAATAAGTAAACAAATAATAAGTAACAAATACATAAATGAAAATAAGTAATACGTAAAAATAAATAAGTCATGAGTCAATAAAGATAAATAAAATATATATGCATTACTTATACTTGTAAGTAATAAGTAAATAAATAAAATGTTTATTTCTTATTTTTATTTACTTACTTATTTACTGACATGAAAAATAAATAAGTGAAAATAAATAATTAAAATAGCAATAAGCAAATAAAGATGAGTAAAATATATACTTATTACTTACTATAAGTAAATAAGTCAGTAAAAAAAATTATAAATAAATAAAATAATCTTATTTATTTACTGGCATTACTTATTTATTTTTACTTATTTATTTCTCATCTCATCTCATTATCTCTAGCCGCTTTAGCCTGTTCTACAGGGTCGCAGGCAAGCTGGAGCCTATCCCAGCTGACTACGGGCGAAAGGCGGGGTACACCCTGGACAAGTCGCCAGGTCATCACAGGGCTGACTCATAGACACAGACAACCATTCACACTCACATCTACGGTCAATTTAGAGTCGCCAGTTAACCTAACCTGCATGTCTTTGGACTGTGGGGGAAAACGGAACAAACCCACGCGGACAATATGCAAACTCCACACAGAAAGGCCCTCGCCGGCCACGGGGCTCGAACCCGGACCTTCTTGCTGTGAGGCGACAGCGCCAACCACTGTGCCGCCTGCCCTTATTTATTTCTTATTTTATTTATTTACTTAAGTAAAAATAAATAAAATAAGTAATAAATAATTAAGTAAAAATAAATAAGTAGTAAGTAATGTCAGTAAATAAATAAGCAAATAATAAAGAAGTAATAAAATACTATCATAGAAAAATAATCAGCTTCAGGGTGTTTTTCCCATTACAACTTTAACCACATGCACTGATTACATCCAGATGTGTGACTATTTATTTTCTTTGTCGTAAACATTTGTTTTTTCCATTAGTCCATCAATAAAAAGACGCAAAATTTCATTTTCAATAAAAAATGTTCCAGTGAAAGGTTTGTATGTCATTAAGGAAGTAAGATTAAGTAATAGAGTCAGAGCTGCTGTTACCGAAAATTAAACCTCTTCATCAAACCATTCAATGAGCCTGAGTGCCCTGTGGATGGGGGCGGAGTCATCCTGGAAGAGACCACACCCATCAGGATTTTTAAAAAAAAGAAGCATCATGGGATGAAGGTGATCCAAAAGAACAACTTCAGTACTGATTTGCAGGAATGCTTCTATCCAATTAAACCTTGTAACCATGCCTGTAAAATAAATAAATGCTCCCCCAGAGTACTCTCGCTGCTTAACCTGCTGCTTCTACACATTTTTACGTGTCTTCCTTGACAAATATGGCTTTGTGACTTAACATGTGAAGTATGTTATTGCTTTGTTGAACAGGAACTTGGGTCGTTGTGTCATGACAAAAGTCAAAAAGCAGAAGTAAACAGTTCCCATGCAGTCAGGCCAGTTCTGACACCGTGTCTTTCCTTGCCCACGTCTCTTCAGACAAGGGTGGGGATGAACTTATATAGCGTTAGAATGAGAAAGTCCTTGGGCGTCAGTCAGTTGTTGGGAAAATGCATTCAGTTTGTGTTTTAAATGTTTAAAAAAAAGTATGATTGTAAAATGTTTTTTTCCCAGCTTGTTTTTCTACTGTCTTGCATCAGCTGTGTTCCAGCTTGCTTTCCAAGAAGGCAGGGCACCAAGGATTACTGCAGGGGCAATTTCTCGTGCAATTTTGCACGCATTACTATAGACAAAAGAATCCGTCATGCAAAATTAGCCATACTGGACAACGATGCAGGGTGGATTACTTTCGTAAAATAAAAAATAAGGAAATCTGAAACCTCTGAGGTAACCAGTTGAATACAATGCTTCATACAGTCACGTTCGCACTTGGCACGCGTTGAACTGCTCTGAGCGAGGTCATGTCCAGACACATTCACACTTGATGTGGTTCAAGCTGTCACTCACGCCCGTGCACACCAAAAGGACTAATTGCCATGCATCTGTTCCTGATCAAGTCAAGTGAAGTTTATTTGTATAGCGCTTTTAACAACAGACATTGTCCCAAAGCAGCTTTACAGAATTTGAACGACTTAAAACATGAGCTAATTTTATCCCTAATCTATCCCCAATGAGCAAGCCTGTGGCGACGGTGGCAAGGAAAACTCCCTCAGATGACATGAGGAAGAAACCTCGAGAGGAACCAGACTCAAAAGGGAACCCAACCTCATTTGGGCAACAAATGACTGTAACATTAACAGTTTTAACATGAAGTCAGTTTTGTTGTAGAGCCCTGCACTCCCGCGGGAGTCCCGCGGGACCCGCCGCAAAGCAGTGCGGTGCAGGACAAATTTTGAAAGCTCATTGCGGGCGGGACCGGAAGTGCACATGCGCGCGCGGGCGGGAGCGCACATATGCGGCGCAGGCGGGAGCGGTGACAAGCTGCAGTCCCGCTAACTAAAAACATGTTTGAAATAAAATGTATAAATTATTAATTTATGTCTATCATATATCATTTGTGCTGGATATTTTATTTGGCATTAATAAAAACATTTTAAGATGCCTAAATTTGCAGAGAGAGTCAGATTGAGTGAGGAATGGCATCTTAAATTTGCCATTGATCACCCTAACAGGAAATCCTTTGATCACTCTAATGACTCGCAGTTCACACCCAGCTAGCAAGAGAACTATGAGTGAAGTGATTTATTGCTTGCGTTAGTCTACAACTCTAATCAGAGAGACAGGTTACACAGTGCCGGTAGGCTTGACTCAATGCTATCCCAGAAATCCTTCCTGTAATATGCAAATTTGGCTGTCCAATCAGAGGCGGCCAAATTTGCATATTACAGGAAGGATTTCTGGGATAGCATTGAGTCAAGCCTACTGTCACTGTGTAACCTGTCTCTCTGATTAGAGTTGTAGACTAACTCAAGCAGTAAATGAATTCACTTCTCTTACTAGCTCTGCTTTGCAAAAAAAAAAAAAAACACCATTGGTACAAAGCAAGCCCATTCACTTTTTTATGCTGATCAGAGAATTACAATGGTTTCTCATGCGATAAAAATGTGCGATTTGCGATTAAATATTTTAATCGCTTGACAGCACTAATTATTATTATTATTAGAGACACTACATGCTGAATTCAGAAACAAGGTAAATAATAACGAACGTGAGCTGTAGATATTTATGCTCAAATCCACTCAAAGTAGGGGGCAGGGCACCATCACGCTGTGTCAAGACAAGAACTTTCCTGAGAAATAACGCGAACGTCTGCATCATGCAGGATTTGCAGGCGGGAGTGGGACTGAAAATCATAATTTTTTTGTGGGCACAGGCGGGAGCGGGACTGAAAATCATAATTCTTTGCGGGCGCGGGCGGGAGTGGGACTGCACAATGCGGGCGTGGGCGGGAGCGGGACTGAAAAATCCGACCCAAGCAGACCTCTATTTTGTTGATGTTATAAACTCTTCATTGATGGAAACTTGAGCGCAAAACTGTTCATGACAACTGCAGTCCTAAAGTTAGCAAGTCAACTGTAGTCCTCAGCCATAAAAGTATTACTGTAAGAGTCCAGAGCATCTTCCAGGTATGACTTTCAACTGTCCACATGGGGCCGTCCTCTACAGGAGCGATGTGATGAGACTCCAAACAGACACAAGGCACCAGGATGGATCAGGCAGGTCCGAGGAGCAGAAGAGGTCAACATCTCAATCCCAGGACCGAAATGTAACTCAGAGGGACAAAGTGCAATCACAGCATATGCATATAATGGCTCTCACAACACACAGACTTTGCAAAGTAACACACACTATCTCTTATGTCTGACCTTACCACGCCTTAAATGCTGGTTCGAGTCTCTGGTTTTCCCTGACCACATGTTGTGTAATCTCTGAGATCATCCTGTCTGTGCCTCACATAACCACTGCGAGTTTTTCAACTCTGCCTTTGTCTGATGTTTTGGATCCGTTTGCCAACACACTTTTCAATAAACTCTTTCAGCCGTCCATCATCTATTAACATGGCAGTTTAATGTTAGGTTAATATGCCTAATAGTGTTAAATGAAATAAATAGCATCATTGATCCCGGTCTGGGATATTAGTGTTAAATTAGATGTAGTCTAACACGTTAATGGCTAGATTTTCTTTAGATTGTTATCTCAAGTCTCGATCCATCAGTCCTACCTTTTGATTGAATTTGATTAGTCCTCAACTTCTAGATCTAGTTACATTCCAGCAAACAAACAGAGACGCTAAGTCCTGTGAGCCGCTGGCTGATTTTACCAATTCTGTTTTCTTTCACGTGTCTGTAGACAGACATCGCTGCTTCTCAGATGTACAGTACATTGCTTCATGGACTCGTTATTGTAAGACGACAAAATGGTCGACAAAGCAGGACTATGACCCTGTGATTGATCAATATGCGTTACCTTCTTTGCAAGTCAGCAACACTGGTTAGGGCGCACTTTCTTTCTTTCTCTTTCTTTCCGTGGCAGAACAAATGTCCTGGGCACTTGGAAACTTATGGAAAATTATGAGTAGGGTGCATACAAGTTTGGGCGTGGCACTGGTATTTGAGGGTAGGGTGTGCATTCTGGAGGGCAGGGTGCGGCACCGTGGTAAAATAAACTAGCTGGCAGACTGATCACCTCGACTTTTAACAACACTCTGTAAATGTTTGGGAACTGAGGATACACACAGAGTTTTACAAACGTCAGTTAATTTTAGTGCTTTTAACATCACCTATATACAAGATTTATATTACAGAGATGTTCAGGGTCATTTCTGATACACTGAGGGGAATAAGGTGACATTAAAAACATGAAAGTGACCTCAAGTCAGCGTATATTAATAAAGATGATGAATATATCTGTAGATTTAAACCATGTTAAAGAACAATACATTAGAAAACAGTATAAACGTTATACAAAGCACACCTGTGGTTGCATAACTGAGGCTGGTGTGCCTTCCTTTTTTCAACTGATTCCTACAAAGCTACACAATTCTATCTACATTCACTGGATATGAGCAATTGCACGCTCTGATTGGCTACTGTACTACTAGGATATCAGCTCACATACTGTGAGTAGAGAAAAACAAAATAGCGGAGCGTGTTGCTGAACCAACCGAGGACAAAGTAAAAACTCTACTCGAGAACAAAACCCCATAAATAAGCAACAAAATATGGAGTGAAAGTATTTTATGGTAAGAACATCTTTTTATTACTTTTCAAAAATTATTATTATCATTGCACATTTCACAAATTGCAACTGTCATTTCGCCGGTTTGTTTACATTCAAAGCGGAAATGATTTTGCCAGACGTTTTGTATAAAGTTTTTATTGAATTAATTTTTAAAATTAAAAAATATAAATGCGGGCGGCACGGTGGTGTAGTGGTTAGCGCTGTCGCCTCACAGCAAGAAGGTCCGGGTTTGAGCCCCGTGGCCGGCGAGGGCCTTTCTGTGCGGAGTTTGCATGTTCTCCCCGTGTCCGTGTGGGTTTCCTCCGGGTGCTCCGGTTTCCCCCACAGTCCAAAGACATGCAGGTTAGGCTAACTGGTGACTCTAAATTGACCGTAGGTGTGAATGTGAGTGTGAATGTGTCTGTGTCTATGTGTCAGCCCTGTGATGACCTGGCGACTTGTCCAGGGTGTACCCCGCCTTTCGCCCGTAGTCAGCTGGGATAGGCTCCAGCTTGCCTGCGACCCTGTAGAACAGGATAAAGCGGCTACAGATAATGAGATGAGATGAGATGAGAAATATAAATGCTCCGTTTCTCAAAATCCAGTGAACGTGGATAGAACAAAACAGTTATTCCACTCAATCTTATCATACATGGATTATAGACAACTTGGTGCTATGCACCTCATCGGCTATCAGCTCACGTACAACTCGATTTCATGGAATAACTTAAATATTCACTTCACCTGTCAGTGTTTTTAATGTCATGGCTGATCAGTGGTGTTGTTGTTCTCATCTCATCTCATTATCTGTAGCCGCTTTATCCTTCTACAGGGTTGCAGGCGAGCTGGAGCCTATCCCAGCTGACTACGGGTGAAAGGCGGGGTACACCCTGGACAAGTCGCCAGGTCATCACAGGGCTGACACATAGACACAGACAACCATTCACACCTACGATCAATTTAGAGTCACCAGTTAACCTAACCTGCATGTCTTTGGACTGTGGGGGAAACCGGAGCACCCGGAGGAAACCCACGCGGAGACGGGGAGAACATGCAAACTCCACACAGAAAGGCCCTCGCCAGCCACAGGGCTCAAACCCGAACCTTCTTGCTGCAAGGCGATAGCGCTAACCACTACACCACCGTGCCGCCGCAATAATAATCATTCTTGATTTTTTTTTTAAAGATACGTCTTTACCATCAAATACTTTTATTCCATATTTTGTTGCTTTTTTTATTTTTCTGGGTTTTGTTTTCGAGTTGAGTTTTTATTTAGTTGTCGGTTGGTTCATCAACAGGCACCGCCATTTTGTTTTTCTCTACTCATGGTATATGAGCTGACTGGCTACTCTACTACTAGGCTGTCAGAGCACATAATTGCTCATATCCAGTGAATGTGGAGAGAATAATAGGGAATACACCATTACAGACATGACCCTCTAAACTGAGCTGTAAAAGTACCATACGAGTGCATAGTCAGCTTATCCTTCAAACCATCATCGTGTTTTCTTGCCATCTTTTCAAACACATTGGCTTTATTATTCAACAGCTCAAAGAGCAAAATAAAAGCATGATAAAATTAACCTACGTCCCACACACACTTCATGATCTCAAAACTATCAGCAAACAGTATGAAAAAATGAAATGCAAAATGAGAGTGTGCTGGATTGAGCATTATTTAATAAGCTCCTGTTAATTTTTGCAGATTAAGGTAATAATTAGAGTTAGGACTATTAATTGAGCAACTTACTCATTCATGGGTTTAACAAGCAAATGATCATGAGCACGATCATGAGAATTCACATTGGAGATCAAATTAAGTGTAACGTTAGCAATAAAATGTGTGAAGTGCAAAACTTCAGTTTCAACTTTAAAATTGACGGGTAAAGGAAAACATAAAAGCCTGTGTTCAAAGCCGTCAGGTTGCGTATTACACCTTTTACGGGCTCATATATCATGATGGATAACCCTAGGTGGTGCTAACTTAATTCTTACCAGAGTGTGTTGAATCAAATCAAAGGAAGGATGAGAAGCACAAGTGATAGTACACAATGTTCTTCTGTGAGTTACTTTTTAACAACTTTTCTATCAGAACAAATTTCCTAAAATGTTAGAACTCATAAAATCCATTTCAGGAAGACTAAGCAATAGAATTTTTTAATAGTCTTTGATACTGGATCATCATCATACAGCAAAATTAATGCTGATAGTCAGCAATCCTGAATCGCTAATTATCTCCACCAACTGTATTTTCACCTCTGTTTGTTTGTTGTTCCCAAGGTAACTCAAAAAGTATTGAATGAACTTTGGTGGAAAGGTGGGCCATGGGCCAAGGAACAATTGTTTTGATTTTGACACAAATACAGATATGCATGTGAATACAACATCCAGCTATGTACGCAGATCCAGGATTTTTTCGCTGTTCTCAACATAACTCAAAAAGAAGTGAACGGATTTGGATGAAATGTGGTGGACAGCTTGAGTATTATCCTAGGTTCAAGTGATTTGATTTTGATGTTGAGAATACATGCCACTCTACCAAGTGCCCTTCTACTTGTTACTCAATTGCTAGTCATTATTATTAGCTCATCCAGCCGACAGGCGATGAGTTTATCCCATCATGTGCTGTCCATCATCCGTAGTCCACATTTCATGAAAATCACTTCTTCTCGCTCAATTCTTCACCAATTTTTATTCTTTTGGGCAAGAAGGTAGGTCTGCCTGGGGTGCATATAGCTTCTACCCTGATTTGTATAATTGCAATTAATAATGAAGACATGGAGTAATTAATCGATCTCTAACAAGCAGTTTCCACACAAATCGCTTCTTCTCCCTCAATTCTTCACCAATTTTGATTCTTTCTGGCATGAAGGTAGGGGTACCTAGGGTGCATAAAACTTCTACCCAGGTTTGCTTAATTACAATTATTAATGAAGTTATGGACTAATTAAGCCTTAATAAGCAGTTCAACAAAAATCGCTTCTTCTCGGTCAATTCCTCGCCATTTTGGATTCTTTCTGGCAAATAGGTCGGTATTCCTAGGGTGGATATAGCTTCTGTAGGGACAGCCACAATCCCCATCTAGAACTACAGTACAAATCCCATCAACTAACTTCCGCGATGACCTACGTCACGTCCTCCATGATGACCTACGTCACTTCCACCCCAACTCTATAAGTGACCCAGAAACACTCAGTTTGCTCTCTCTGTCTGTGGACCTTCGCATCATACGGACATATAGAGATACCCCCCGCTCATCATACCGTCCGAAATCACGACGTCTGCCTTGCAAGAAAGAAGACTCAACGCGCTTTCGTATATACCACTGGCCACGGTAAAGAGTACCTAAGTTGCATCGTCTCACTCAGTTGAGTTACAACCGGTTTATTTGTTTATTATAAGTAACGTTACTACTGCAGCCCAAGCAGTTAATTAAAAGTTAGAAGCGACCGGATTCCTTCTGACTTAATCGCTGTGCACATTATTTGATCAGAGACTTTTCCTCACGAACAACGAAGCTTCGATTCAAGGAATTCTCTGCGCCTTTTACAGGAGCGACCCACGAGCTTCTGTGAACCTCCGCGAGCACCCGAAATTCCGCGAAACTTCGGGACATCTCTGCATTCCTGCATAGGAGCAAGATACTGGAAGTAAGGCTAGCATTTGGGCAAACTAGTCTTAGGAATTAGCTTTATGAAGTAGTGTGAATTTAAACTCAGAAACTGTTTAAGTGTGCACACTGTAGACACTTAGAGTGTCGAGTTGATCATTGTGGTTCTACATTGTTCTCCCCATTGTTTTAATAGATAGGTTGTTGCATGCTCTTTCTCTATCCTCTCTGACACCCCTTAATTTCACTATTGCACACACTTTTACCTCATCAAGATTTCAGTGGATTTGGTAATGTTATAAGGTAGTGGGATTAAAAACCACGAGGTGATATTCCTTTGTCTCAGGAAACCACGAGGTGATTTTCCTTTGTCTCAAGAAGACCAAGAGGTGATTTTCCCTCCCCCAAACACCTTAGATAACATTCCAAACTTTACAGCTCTCCCTCACACACACACACACACACACACACACACACACACGCTCACACACACATATTGCTGCTGACCATATTGAATGTATTCAACTGCTATTACCCATTTAGTATCATTGTTATAATAAATTCAACTATTCTGTTAAACTGTGCTTGTCTGTCTGTTGCTGCTGTATCCTTGAAGTCACACAATCTCAAAGAACTCCAGATTGCCCTCACCCAAGTGTATATGAATGCTATTGGCTGTAGTGTCTATGTAATATGGTAATACATTGTTGCTGCATCGGTAGTGATCATAATAATTTGGAATATACCATAATTTGGCTGTTTGGTAATTTATTATTAAACACCAAAATTAATGGTATTATTAATGAGACTGATTTAATGAGACTGATCACTTAAGACCAATTGCACCCACACTTCTATATAATAGCTTGTATATAGTGTATATAGCTTACAACATTTATTGCGCAAGGTGGCCCACTTTAGATCGTTCCTTCAGGATTAGACGGGGCCGGAGTGAGCTACGCCATCACTGACGGTCTTGTTTGCTATTGTACTGCTAGGCACCATTCATAATCCTAAATACTGTAGTCATTATTTATAGTCATGTTACTCATAGTTATGCATCATCACTGTTATTGTAATGCTAACTGTTGCTTATAGTCATTGATCTCTGAATACTTGTTGCAATTATGGCCCTTATATCCTAATGCTAGTCATTATTGGTGTTGTAAAACCTGTCCTTATTTATAGTCAGTCATTGATGGTATATGGTATTGTAATGCTTGTGGTTATTAACAGTATGATGTTGTAGTGATGGTTGATAGACATGTTAGTTACACAGCTGCTGATATTTACTGATATTGTAATGCTAAACAACATTTATAGTTGATGTAATACTAGTTATGATTTACAGTAGGGTGCATCAGTTGCCCTCACTTTCATAAAATCTGATGTGTTTTTGTTTGGGTGTTCCTTTTCACCAATAAAGACATCCTGTAAAATTTTTTGACCATATTCAAAAGTCTAATGGTGGCACCATGAGGTTCATTTTTTTGCCAAAAAACGCTTATTTTATGTTTTCGCGTAAGGTTTGAATCACAATGTTGGACTCCATTTATTGATTTCTTGTGACCCAGAGATCATGTTAAGAACCTTTGCAAGGGATTGAGAAGCATTAATGTGATTCATAATACATTTGTATTGTTTAAAAGTAGTTGAACAATGATTCAATGAACAGCTCAAACTCAAACTGTGCTTGATAATATATTTAGAATATGTACTAAAAATGTGTATTTAAAGATATTTGGTATACTCTATAATGTGCCATAATGTTTCATGAAAAGTGATCGAAATTTTGTCATAAAAGTCATAAAATGGCAGCTTTTTCCATAACTTTGAGCACCTGGTGCCACCATTAAACTTTTGAATTTTGTCAAAATATTTCACCCAGTGTGTTTTCTTACCAAAAGGAACATAAAAACAAAAATGCATCATGATCGGAGGAACTTTTCATTTTTAGGGGGCGACTGATGCACCCTAATTTACAGTCATTGATCTTGTAATGCTAGTCATTATTTATATAATCATTGATATTCTAAGGCTAGTCATTATATCCATTGGACCATCTGACTTGTGTCATTTAGGGTTTAAGGAGTTTAAAAGAAAAATAGCAAGCTCCTGTTCTGGATTGTTATTTACATTTAGGGTTATAATTCATAAATCAGAATATCTATGCTCTGACAATATCTTGATTTTTCGATATTAGGTGCCTTTGATGATATCCATGTTCACTTTCCCAAAGAGCACCATAAATGCCCTGTATTACTGACTCACCTCATTGCTACGTTGCTGCCGTCTATCACGATTGGCTTGAGGGCATCTTCATCCTGATCCGTGTCATCTTGTTCAGCAGGTAGAGATGAAACACTGTGATTTTTCCTCTGGCTTTCCCCATGCGGAACCAGCGCTGGAGAACCGACGGAGCCCTCCATCCCTGCCGCTCTCATCTGTATCAGCTCTCCCAGAATCCGGTCAGTGTCAGTGTGGAGGCCCAGTTTGAGCAGCACAGCTCGGACCTGAACATCAGAGAAGCCCAACTTCCTAAAAAGATCCAGCTGAGGCTGAAACTCCGTGCTCAGGTCCGCTTGCTCCTCGGGCTGAGTTTGTTCCATTTTAACAAATAGTGTGGATGGACAGGACGAAGACGCCCATGTGAGGGCGTCTGTGTGGATGAAAGAGGACACACACGTGGTGCTGCAATTGTCAGGCCAAAGATAAGGATCCAAAACTGGAGGAAAGGCAGTAGGAATGACATTGACACCTATACTCATACTCAAAACAGGCCTTTCGAGCTTCTCCTGATGGCATACACCTGTGGAGAAAAGAAACATACATGCAGCGAACGATTGTTTGCATGTTGGGGAATTCCGAAGGTAAATGCGTCCTCTGGCAATAAGAACAGGTTTCAGTTGGGACACAATGTGCAAAATGTGGATGATATCAGTGATTTTATAACCTTGACTCACTCCATTGTTAAAGCGACAAGTAGTAGATTGGGCGTTGACTTTCTGTTTTACAGGTTTTAAACTTTTTTTGTTTTTTTTAAGAAAATCACCTTGAGCTTATATTTATGGCACTGTTATTTGGCCATACCCTAATTAAATATTAATCATCCTAAGATAAGTATTGTAGAAGTACAAGTATTACCTTGTTTTTCCTGCTCTTTCTTGGAACAAAATACATGTATACACATGTCTATATACATATACCATGCCATCCACAAGTATTGGCACCCCTTGTAAAGGTTAGCAAAAAGGGGTTAGGTGGAGGGGGAAAAAATCCACGTTTTGGTGAAGTTGCTTCATCTTGCACTGAGAAATTTGAGAAAAATCCAAACTTTAATTGAAATTATTTATTCAAAGGAAAAACAAATTCTTCATCATAATTGTAGCATCTGTGTGTGGGTTTTTTAAATAATTATTACTTGATGAGGGATTTACTTTTCTCTGAAATGTTATATTTTATATATATATATAATTTTTTTTTTTTTGGGGGGGGGGCGGCACGGTGGTGTAGTGGTTAGCGCTGTCGCCTCACAGCAAGAAGGTCCGGGTTCGAGCCCTGTGGCCGGCGAGGGCCTTTCTGTGTGGAGTTTGCATGTTCTCCCCGTGTCCGCGTGGGTTTCCTCCGGGTGCTCCGGTTTCCCCCACAGTCCAAAGACATGCAGGTTAGGTTAACTGGTGACTCTAAATTGACCGTAGGTGTGAATGTGAGTGTGAATGGTTGTCTGTGTCTATGTGTCAGCCCTGTGATGACCTGGCGACTTGTCCAGGGTGTACCCCGCCTTTCGCCCGTAGTCAGCTGGGATAGGCTCCAGCTTGCCTGCGACCCTGTAGAACAGGATAAAGCGGCTAGAGATAATGAGATGAGATTTTATACGTGTATGTGTGTATATCAGGCTTGTAGTACTCGAGTCTGACTCGTTCCCTAATTTTAAGGACTCGTGACACGACTTGGACTTGTACATTAATAGCATTCAGCCTCATAAATTGGAGATGAGGACTCGGATAATAATTTGACATAAGATATTTATATCTACATTAATTTTTAGACTAATTTTAAATGTTTGTGTCACATTTTGAAGTGTTCCCTGCCACGTAGTTCCATGGCATCAGAATCAAAGCTTTTGTTTTTGAAATGCGCACAAGTGCATTTGTTACACTAAAGCACATCAGAGTGCTATGTTTTTGACATGGATCCTTAACATTAGTGCCACCAGCCTTTTCCTAAATATTCATGATAGAAGGCATCTTTTTTTGTGAATTTATTGTAGGCTATGGGATGGGACATACATCTTCACACTACTCAAAGCTATCAACGTGTTTTTGAGAAAGAGAGAGAGAGAGAGAGAGAGAGAGAGAGACCGCTGTGTCATTTGTGTCAGACTCGACTCAGATCAATAATGGACTCAACTTGAAATTTTCTTTAATGACTTGGACTTGAACACTGGGGACTCAAGGTTTAGTGACTCGACTACAACACTGGTATATACACACACACACACACACACACAATGTGTGTGTGTGTATTTTTATTTATATATAAACCACATACTACACTGTCAATGTGCTTTTTTTTGTCTTAAAAATAACTCCATCTGTAGTTTCGCTCTCCCTAAATGAGATAGAGAAATACTGAACAGAAATAAAAGTGATGTAGCAAATTTAGTATGAAGTGAAAGTTTCGAAATAAGTTGGACTGAAAAACCAAAGTACGCATTTTTACTAGGGAACTTCCCGATTTTTTTTTTTATATTTTTGTTACGGAAGCATTACCCAAGCTCGAAGTATTGGCCAAAACCCCAATACTGTTACGACAGAGACAGAGGTTTTTGACGTAACTGACCTACTTTGTGTTGAAAGAAGGCAAAATGATGCATGATTACAATATGTATTTTTTAAAAAAAACAGAAGAAAAAAAGCATAAATCAGGTACCAAATCTGATCTCTCTGCTCAAACCTCTGAGCAAACCGGTGAAGAATATCAGACCTTTATAGAACCAGTACCTGTAATATTAAAGCTCAGATGTGAACCATTAATTATATTGAGTTAAATCTGACATCACTTCAAATCTAGTTTTGTATCATATCCTTATTTAACACATCTGACTCTTACATGCAATCTGATCTCATAGTAACATGTCAATGTCACGTCAATGTCATTAATTGTGCTTCATGTTAAGCCAGTTTATTTTTGTGTTTGCTTTATCTGGATTAACAGAGTATGTAAATGCCACTCAAACATTTATGTAATAGTAATTAATTAAACTGGAGTGTAATTACTAATGCCTTTATTGATCATTAGCAAGTCAAAAGCAGCAAAGAGAAGGACTGATGATTAATACAGTGACGAGCTTACAATCTGGCTTACATGACACTATAACATGTTCTTTATATATTACTACATTCCTGTAGGACCTAAACATCAGGCGAAGGAGTGGACATGAGAGTGATTAGGGACAGCTATAGGTTTATTACGAAAAAAAAATGTTACAGGTCAAAAAATTTCAACCTAGGTAATTTTTTTTTTTTTGGACCTGGGTTAAACTTTTTAACCTAGTTCATAATTTCCAACCGAGGTAAAATTTTGGATTAAACGGGATTTTCCATCACTTCTTTTGTCTAGCTTTCTTCCATCCACTTCATCTCTGTCTACACCTACCGAGTATTTCCTCATCTGTCTGTCACCCTATTCCTATAATAATAATAATAATAATAATAATAATAATAATAATAATAATAAATGATTACTTATATAGCGCATTTTACATTCATATGATCAAATATGCTTGAAAAAGAATGCAAATATAAATGAGGCGGCATGGTGGTGTAGTGGTTAGCACTGTCGCTTCACGGCAAGAAGGTTCTGGGTTCGAACCCAGTGGCCAGCGAGGGCCTTTCTGTGTGGAGTTTGCATGTTCTCCCCGTGTCTGTGTGGGTTTCCTCCGGGTGCTCCGGTTTCCCCCACAGTCCAAAGACATGCAGTTAGGTTAACATGGGGTGGCCTTAAGCTGAAGTGCCCTTGAGCAAGGTACCAAACCCCAGTGGGCAGCCACACTCTGGTGTGGCTGCCCACTGCTCTGGGTGTGTGTGTGTGTGTGTGTGTGTTCACTGCTTCAGACGGGTTAAATTCAGAGGATGAATTTCACTGTGCTTGAAGTGTGCATGTGACAAATAAAGGTTTCTTCTTCTTAAATGAAATGATATCCTAAACATTATATAAAAACCAGAAAAATATTGCTAAGCTGTAAAATACAGATATATCATACATATAAAAATCTGAAAAATATCAATTATTAAAAGCTAAATTAAAGTAATGGGTTTTAAATAAATATGTAAAACTAGATAAATTATTGGCAGCTCTAATTAACGTTGGCAGCGTATTCCCCATCGCTCTAATGTCTTTTTACTTACCGATATGAATGGTTACGGTTTCAATAAAAGCTCATTATTCGATCTTAAACTATACTTGGACACCTCTTTGAGCTCAATTAAACTAGATATATAATTAGGAGCACAGCCTCAAATAGCTTTAAAAGTAATGATTAAAATTTTAAAATTAATCCTTAATCTAACTGGCAGCCAGTGCAAGGAATGTAAAATTGGTGTAATATGAGAAAATCAAGAAGCTGTTCCTCTAAAAACAAATATTTTATTAAACCACTTTTTTATTCTATTTTAGTGTCAGCTAGTTTATTTATTAGAGCTCTTATTTGCTTATTAAGGTTTTTTTATTCTATTTTAGTAATCATCTAGTTTATTTATTAGAGCTCTTAATTATTAACATTTTATTATATTTTAGTATAATCTAGTTTATTAGTGCTCTTATTTATTAACTTTATTCTATTTTAGTATCATCTAGTTTATCTATTAGTGCTCTTATTTATTAACTTAAAATTTTTTACATGCTTTTTGCACTGAATTACTGACTGACGGATGTGTGAAACACAATTTCGTTTTTATGTGCAGCATAAAAATGACAATAAAGGAAATCTGAAAATCTAGGAATAATACAAATTAGCATGGCTGCTGCCTTCTGAACTCTTTGAAGCTTATTTAAATGAACGTAAGGCAGCCCATAAAGAAGGTGATTACAAGAAATTACAATCCTGCCCATAATCAGTGCATGAACTAAGATTTCTGCTGAATCTTTGGTGAGATATTTTCTAATACGCCTTAATTATAAAGCATACTACTACACATCTTTGAGATAATGCGTAGTAAGACTCATGTTCGTATCAAACCATATCCCTAAGTTCCCCTAACATCTATTGGAATTACTACAAGATTTCCAATGGACAAATTAGATTTTTTTTTTTAATATATCTTTTTCATACTTAACCAGGATTTGAACTCAGAACCTCCTGATTCTTCACCCAAAACTTTAACCACTAGACCAGTGACAACTGTGATAGAAGGAGTGAGATAGAGAGATTATTTTTATTTATATTTATAAAAAAAGTATTAAATGAGTCCAGTCTTATTACATTATCAAGTAGTTTAAAATACAAAGTCTTCCCAAATCCTAACCCGAGATATAGTAAGTCTCCCTTAAAGCTATGCGGCCTTTCGATTTCATAAAATCGGTGAAATTTACAGTAGTTCCCTCTGAAATGTGGTCATTGTGGTATTTGTTTATTTCTGTGATATCGCACAAAATATCAGGCCATTCTGTGGCTGGGAAGTTATTTAATTTGAGGCGATTAAAGCAAACAATGTGCATGAAATTGCTCACTTCGCGCAGTCAAGCAGACAGAGGAAGTTCGTGTGTGTGCGCATGCACAGGTTTACCTTCTTCTTTTAGGTTTTACGGCAGCTGGCATCCACAGTGTTGCATTACTGCCATCTACAGGTTTACCTTTGAGCGTGCACTGACAGTTCCATCATTCTGTTGCTAAACGAACAGCTGATCACACCGAGGTGCTCGCTGAGCGCCGATATTTATTAGTTTGGTCCTGCGTTTCCTTTCCTTTGTATATAACATAACGTCTTTTTTTTTTTTTTGCGGTCCGGTTTCCATCAAATCCTGCACTCTGATTGGCTGGCGAGCGGGTCCGTATCCTACGGTACGGACCCCAGTTACAGACCCCGGGTATGGACCTCTGGCGACTCGCTCATTCACAACAACAAACATAGTAGCAATTTGTGTCAACATGTATTTTCGCATTTCTCAGGAGAATAGCATTAATTTTACAGCATGGATAGCGATAACGACAGTGTTCACAGCGAAAGCGAGTTTTACTACCCTGAGGAAGAAGAAATAAAAGAAAACATTTCAGGAGAAAGCTAAAAACCTGTAACTGTTGCTAACGGCGAGCAAAAACATGGCTGAATCCTGAATGACTCAATTTTATATAAATAGGGGACTACATAGGCAGCAAAATGTAGCTTTTTTTTCCTGCCATGGAAGTGCACTTGTATACCGAGGAGGAAGCCATTTGCATTACAGCCATGAATGAGGATTCAAAATAGCATTAATTTTACAGCATGGATAGCGATAACGACAGTGTTCACAGCAAAAGCGAGTTTTACTACCCTGAGGAAGACAAAATAAAAGAAAACATTTCAGGAGAAAGCTAAAAACCTGTAACTGTTGCTAATGCTGAGCAAAAACATGGCTGAATCCTGAATGACTCAATTTTGTATAAATAGGGGACTACATAGGCAGCAAAATGTAGTTTTTTTTTCCTGCCATGGAAGTGCACTTGTATATTGAGGAGGAAGCCATTTGCATTACAGCCGTGAATGAAGATTCAAAATGGCGGCTCGACTCTGTTTTCCCTTTCGGATGCTCTCGTTTTCTGTTAGAATTTGGTAAAGAAAAAAATTAATATATTATTTACCAGCTTAAGATCGGTCCATATGGTGAAATACCGTGACCTCGGCCTTAAATACTGACCTCAGCCCAGAGGGCCTCGCTCAGTACTTTCAAGACCTCGGTCACGGTATTTCACAATACGGACCTCCCAGCTGGTAAACAACATATGTTTCTTCTCGTTACTGCAATCGGTCTTTCACGTTTCATTCGTATACTCACGTCCTCCATTTTTCTCTCCCGTCTCAAATTTATATCTCACAATGCCTTGCGTGAACGGGGAAAGCCCACCACATGATGCAGGACGTAGTATCTTGTATTGCATCATGGTGAAGAGGAAAAAATAGCGGAGAATTTAGGGCCACATGGATCTAAATTAATTAATTGTTCTATTTTTAAAAACTAATAAAACTGGAAGTCTGTGATTCGAATTCAGTAGCTTTCAGCCCACTAAACAAAAATAATTGGGTGTCGGGAAAATTCTTTTTATGACCTACACTTGAAAAATCTGAAAGGCAGTATATGTTTAATAATCCAAGTAGCAAATTATGAACTGGGTTAAAAATTCTAACCAAGGTTGAAAAATTCCACCTGACCTACAATTCTGACCTGGAACAAATACACTTAGGGCTTGCTGCGATAAGAAAATAATCAACAATTCTTGATTTGATTCTGCATGTCCTGAAGTGGGGTCCCCCCCCCATCTTCTTAGACAATAGACATTTGCTAACAATTACATATCTTTATTTATTTAAGGTTTAAGGAGTCTTGTTGTACTTTTTATCCATTTATCATTACTTAATGTGGTCAAACATCTGCAAAACAAGTCACATGATCTTGGCGGTACATTGGGATGAGGGAGTTGTTAAATTAGAAAGGTCCTGTTTACCCACCAGCCCCTTCATGCGATGCGACATGTTCAGTAACCGCTCTCAGTGTCTTGTTCTGCCTGAGCGCTGCTGTTAAAGTTCTAGTCTTCCTGTGCTTCAAGCTTTTGTTCTTGTTCATTTCTCACTTGTACACAATGAGCTTAAGGATCACAGATGATGTTTTAAAGCTCTATTTTAAAAGACGTTTCATTTCTACACTTGTTGGTACCTCCCAAGTTACAAAGAAGAGTGAAATTTGGTGAATTTACTGCTGACAACTCTGTCTCACACACACACACACACAGTTGATCAGAAGGGAGTTTAAACTAAACCGGGTTTACCTGTTCAGAGACCAGCATCGAGCCTTAATGAAGGGAAACAAACTTTACAAGTGCAGTCTTAGTCTTAGTGAGCTAATAACATATCAGTAGGAGTGTGATATTATTATTATTATTATTATTATTATTATTATAAACCTGTGATCTGGGACTGCACTACTGTCAGAGCTGCTGTGTTAGAAAACTAATCAACACCAAATAATTATGATCAAGCATAAATGAGGATTTAACAGCAAAAAGGTATCATTTCTTTTTACACACAAAAATACACAACTTTAAAAAAAAAAGACTCAAAGACCAGAATAGATTTTTCACCTTATCTCATCTCATTATCTCTAGCCGCTTTATCCTGTTCTACAGGGTCGCAAGCAAGCTGGAGCCTATCCCAGCTGACTTCGGGCGAAAGGCGGGGTACACCCTGGACAAGTCGCCAGGTCATCACAGGGCTGACACATAGACACAGACAATCATTCACACTCACATTCACACCTACGGTCAATTTAGAGTCACCAGTTAACCTAACCTGCATGTCTTTGGACTGCAGGGGAAACCCACGCAGACACGGGGAGAACATGCAAACTCCGCACAGAAAGGTCCTCGCCGGCCACGGGGCTCGAACCCGGACCTTCTTGCTGTGAGGTGACAGCGCTAACCACTACACCACCGTGCCGCCCAGATTTTTCACCTTTTAAATTATTTAGTATATAAAGGATAAAGTAGATCATGTGACCTTTAGGACTACTGTACACCACACAGACCTTCCCAAAGTCAAAGATACACACTAAAGGTAGAAAAGAAAAGGCTTTTTTTATTTGTAACTCTGTATTTACCTGTTCAGGGATCTGAGCCAATCCTTAACGAAAGTGAAGAAAGTGCACAGGTGTAGTCTGAGTGAGTTTTCCACAGTTTCTGCAGTGTGTAAAGTGTGTGTCCGGTTATGTCTCTGATCATTGAGTCGCTTCTAAAGTCAATGATTTAAGGAACTTTCAGCGCACCACCACTTTTATCTTCCTGTCGCTCCAGGGCGCGCACGGCCCCATTCTAGTGCTTCCTCTAAAACTGTGCATGGTTCCGCGTTCTGGAAACACCCCGGTGACGTGTCCGGAGAGATAGTGCGCACGTAAACACGTGTATGCACAAGCTGAAAAAGGTTGGTGTGTTTGTGTGTGTGAAAAATTGTGTAATCAGGTTTGCCTGGAGGCAGACAGAAAGAGTTCATTACTGCACCAAGCTTCTCTGAATGATGAGCCACAGAAAGAGCTGATCAGTGTAACTCTGCCTACCTAGGTAGGCTCTGGTATCTAATAAATCTTCTAATAGTCAGGTCTACTTGCCTTATCCTAAGGTTCGTACAGGAGGACTACGGTAGTGAATACTAATTAATGTATTACACCGTTCCAACCCACAATAACACATGCACACCAGTCAGGTTATATAGAAAAAAAGGGTTCTGTATTATAAATGTAAAATACAGGTCAGTACATCTCATGCCACTTTATCCTGTTCTACAGGGTCGCAGGCAAGCTGGAGCCTATCCCAGCTGACTACAGGCGAAAGGCGGGGTACACCCTGGACAAGTCGCCAGGTCATCACAGGGCTGACACATAGACACAGACAACCATTCACACTCACGGTCAATTTAGAGTCACCAGTTAACCTAACCTGCATGTCTTTGGAAACTGGAGCACCCGGAGGAAACCCACGCAGACAACATGCAAACTCCACACAGAAAGGCCCTCGCTGGCCACGGGGCTCGAACCCGGACCTTCTCGCTGTGAGGCGACAGCGCTAACCACCACACCACCATGCCGCCCTCAGCTCAGTTCAGCAAGTATAAAATAAAAGTGGGTGTTGTGTAATGTAAAACTGTTAACTAAACTGAAATCATGTGGTTTGAACTGTCAGTGTGTATTGTGTACCTTCAATAAATCCCTGTGAACAGGTACTGTATAATATGAAACATCAATACAGATCTTTAAAGTTCACTTGAACCATATAGAACGGGTTCAGTGTAATATGAAATATCAATGCAGATCATGAAACGTCTGCACGACCATGTAAAACAGATACAGTATAATATGAAATATTAATACAGATCATTAACCTAATAAGCCTATGTTGGATCCAACAACCCCAAAAGGAAAAAAAAAAAAAGTCCTTAAGATTTGAAATCTCAAAAAAATGTGTGAAAAGAGTTGAGTCGAAAAAAAGGTGTGTGTGTAGAAAAAATAGTTCCTTGTTCCAATTCAAAGACACAGTCCACAATGGTCCAATCCTCCCAGTCCCTTGGCGGGAACCTATCAGTCCATGGAAGATGGAGGATCACGTGGCAGCGACGACAGTGGAATCCACAACGATGCACAGCACTCGAAGAGGGGGTGAAAAAAAAAACAGCCTGCACACACGTTTGCAAAGCGATTAGCAAGACTAGATTACAAAACTACTCACTTCATCGGTACTTATGGCTAAATATCATATTTTCGATGTCATTACTTCTTAACATGAACATACAACAAACTGTGTGTACTGAAAAGACATTTGCATTGAATATTTTTATCGAATATGTCTGCTAGCTTATCCAGCCAGAAAACCTAGCCATGTGGCGAACATAGCTAACCCAGTATCTCACAATCATGAACATTACAGCGGAATTACATGAGGCTTTCGACTTCATGTCAAAGTACGCATACCAAAACAAAAACATACCCTGACTGGTTAATTTCCCATTTCCTATGCAATCTGAACAAGATAGTTGCATGTTCACATGTATAGTTAATTAGCTTACAACTCACCAGGATATCTTCAAATCAAAAACAAACTCTTCAAAAGAAATCACAACTTCACAGGAGCAAAAACCTTCGTTGTGTCAGTGTACAGGGTCGTGTAGTGGTATTCTGTGTATAATCTAAAATTAACCTGACACCTTATCATCTTATCTCCTCATCTCCGTGTCGGGGTGGATGGAGCATGTGGGGAAAAAAAGAAAGTATCGTTCTCCTTATGGTAGGACGTTAGGAAGTATCTGCCAATATCCCACTACCACTATCACTAATGTAACATTAAGGGATTATCCACTATGGGCGAATGAATGAAAGTAGTCAGTGTGTGTGAGTCTGGTGCAGTAATTTATAAAGGTAACATCAGCATCAGGGGGGTACACTGTGTGCATTGTGTGCAGGGTGTGCATTATATGCATCATGTGTAGGGTGTACACTGTGTGCCGGGTGTGCATCGTGTGTAGGGTGTACACTGTGTGACAGGTGTGCATCGTGTGCATCGTGTGTAGGGTGTACACTGTGTGCTGGGTGTGCATCGTGTGTAGGGTGTACACTGTGGGCCGGGTGTGCATCGTGTGCATTGTGTGTAGGGTGTACACTGTGGGCTGGGTGTGCATCGTGTGCAGGGTGTACACTGTGTGCCGGGTGTGCATCATGTGTAGGGTGTACATTGTGTGCCAGGTGTGCATCGTGTGCAGGGTGTACACTGTGGGCTGGGTGTGCATCGTGTGCAGGGTGTACACTGTGTGCCGGGTGTGCATCGTGTGTAGGGTGTACACTGTGTGCCGGGTGTGCATCATGTGTAGGGTGTACATTGTGTGCCAGGTGTGCATCGTGTGCAGGGTGTGCATTGTGTGTAGGGTGTACACTGTGGGCTGGGTGTGCATCATGTGCAGGGTGTAGACTGTGTGCCGGGTGTGCATCGTTTGTAGAGTGTACACTGTGTGCCGGGTGTGCATCGTGTGTAGGGTGTACACTGTGTGCCGGGTGTGCATCGTGTGTAGGGTGTACACTGTGTGCCGGGTGTGCATCATGTGTAGGGTGTACATTGTGTGCCGGGTGTGCACTGTGTGCCAGGTGTGCATCGTGTATAGGGTGTACACTGTGTGAAGGGTGTACACTGTGTGCCGGGTGTGCATCGTGCATAGGGTGTACACTGTGTGCCAGGTGTGCATCGTGTGCATCATGTGTAGGGTGTACACTGTGTGCCGGGTGTGCATCGTGTGTAGGGTGTACACTGTGTGCCGGGTGTGCATCATGTGTAGGGTGTACATTGTGTGCCAGGTGTGCATTGTGTGCAGGGTGTGCATTGTGTGTAGGGTGTACACTGTGTGCCAGGTGTGCATCGTGTATAGGGTGTACACTGTGTGCCGGGTGTACACTGTGTACCGGGTGTGCATCGTGCATAGGGTGTACACTGTGTGCCGGGTGTGCATCGTGTGCATCATGTGTAGGGTGTACACTGTGTGCCGGGTGTGCATCGTGTGTAGGGTGTACACTGTGTGCCGGGTGTGCATCGTGTGTGCCGGGTGTGCATCGTGTGTAGGGTGTACACTGTGTACCGGGTGTGCATCGTGCATAGGGTGTACACTGTGTGCCGGGTGTGCATCGTGTGCATCATGTGTAGGGTGTACACTGTGTGCCGGGTGTGTATCGTGTGTAGGGTGTACACTGTGTGCCGGGTGTGCATCGTGTGTGCCGGGTGTGCATCGTGTGAAGGGTGTACACTGTGTACCGGGTGTGCATCGTGCATAGGGTGTACACTGTGTGCCGGGTGTGCATCGTGTGCATCATGTGTAGGGTGTACACTGTGTGCCGGGTGTGCATCGTGTGTAGGGTGTACACTGTGTGCCGGGTGTGCATCGTGTGTGCCGGGTGTGCATCGTGTGTAGGGTGTACACTGTGTGCCGGGTGTGCATCGTGTGTGCCGGGTGTGCATCGTGTGTAGAGTGTACACTGTGTGCCAGGTGTGCATTGTGTGCATCGTGTGTAGGGTGTACACTGTGTGCCGGGTGTGCATCTTGTGCATTGTGTGTAGGGTGTACACTGTGTGCCGGGTGTGCATCATTTGTAGGGTGTACACTGTGTGCCAGGTGTGCATTGTGTGCATCGTGTGTAGGGTGTACACTGTGTGTCAGGTGTGCATCGAGTGCAGGGTGTACACTGTGTGCCGGGTGTGCATCGTGTGTAGGGTGTACACTGTGTGCCGGGTGTGCATCATGTGTAGGGTGTACATTGTGTGCCAGGTGTGCATCGTGTGCAGGGTGTGCATTGTGTGTAGGGTGTACACTGTGGGCTGGGTGTGCATCATGTGCAGGGTGTAGACTGTGTGCCGGGTGTGCATCGTGTGTAGGGTGTACACTGTGTGCCGGGTGTGCATCGTGTGTAGGGTGTACACTGTGTGCCGGGTGTGCATCATGTGTAGGGTGTACATTGTGTGCCAGGTGTGCATCGTGTGCAGGGTGTGCATTGTGTGTAGGGTGTGCACTGTGTGCCAGGTGTGCATCGTGTATAGGGTGTACACTGTGTGAAGGGTGTACACTGTGTGCCAGGTGTGCATCGTGCATAGGGTGTACACTGTGTGCCGGGTGTGCATCGTGTGCATCATGTGTAGGGTGTACACTGTGTGCCGGGTGTGCATCGTGTGTAGGGTGTACACTGTGTGCCGGGTGTGCATCATGTGTAGGGTGTACATTGTGTGCCAGGTGTGCATTGTGTGCAGGGTGTGCACTGTGTGCCAGGTGTGCATCGTGTATAGGGTGTACACTGTGTGAAGGGTGTACACTGTGTGCCGGGTGTGCATCGTGCATAGGGTGTACACTGTGTGCCGGGTGTGCATCGTGTGCATCATGTGTAGGGTGTACACTGTGTGCCGGGTGTGCATCGTGTGTAGGGTGTACACTGTGTGCCGAGTGTGCATCGTGTGTGCCGGGTGTGCATCGTGTGTAGGGTGTACACTGTGTGCCGGGTGTGCATCGTGTGTGCCGGGTGTGCATCGTGTGCCAGGTGTGCATTGTGTGCATTGTGTGTAGGGTGTACACTGTGTGCCGGGTGTGCATCTTGTGCATTGTGTGTAGGGTGTACACTGTGTGCCGGGTGTGCATCATTTGTAGGGTGTACACTGTGTGCCAGGTGTGCATTGTGTGTAGGGTGTACACTGTGTGTCAGGTGTGCATCGAGTGCAGGGTGTACACTGTGTGCCGGGTGTGCATCGTGTGTAGGGTGTACACTGTGTGCCGGGTGTGCATCGTGTGTAGGGTGTACATTGTGTGCCAGGTGTGCATCGTGTGTAGGGTGTACACTGTGTGCCGGGTGTGCATCGTGTGTAGGGTGTACACTGTGTGCCGGGTGTGCATCGTGTGTAGGGTGTACACTGTGTGCCGGGTGTGCATCGTGTGTAGGGTGTACACTGTGTGCATCGTGTGTAGGGTGTGCATCGTGTGTAGGGTGTACACTGTGTGCGGGTGTGCATCGTGTGTAGGGTGTACACTGTGTGCCGGGTGTGCATCGTGTGTAGGGTGTACATTGTGTGCCAGGTGTGCATCGTGTGCAGGGTGTACACTGTGTGCCAGGTGTGCATCGTGTATAGGGTGTACACTGTGTGCAGGGTGTACACTGTGTGCCGGGTGTGCATCGTGCGTAGGGTGTACACTGTGTGCCGGGTGTGCATCGTGTGTAGGGTGTACATTGTGTGCCAGGTGTGCATCGTGTGCAGGGTGTGCATTGTGTGTAGGGTGTACACTGTGTGCCAGGTGTGCATCGTGTATAGGGTGTACACTGTGTGCAGGGTGTACACTGTGTGCCGGGTGTGCATCGTGCGTAGGGTGTACACTGTGTGCCGGGTGTGCATCGTGCGTAGGGTGTACACTGTGTGCCGGGTGTGCATCGTGCGTAGGGTGTACACTGTGTGCCGGGTGTGCATCGTGCGTAGGGTGTACACTGTGTGCCGGGTGTGCATCGTGCGTAGGGTGTACACTGTGTGCCGGGTGTGCATCGTGCGTAGGGTGTACACTGTGTGCAGGGTGTACACTGTGTGCCGGGTGTGCATCGTGCATAGGGTGTACACTGTGTGCCGGGTGTGCATCGTGCGTAGGGTGTACACTGTGTGCCGGGTGTGCATCGTGCGTAGGGTGTACACTGTGTGCCGGGTGTGCATCGTGCGTAGGGTGTACACTGTGTGCCGGGTGTGCATCGTGTGTAGGGTGTACACTGTGTGCCAAGTGTTCATTGTGTGTAGGGTGTACACTGTGTGCCAGGTGTGCATTGTGTGCATCGTGTGTATGGTGTACACTGTGTGCCAAGTGTTCCTTGTGTGTAGGGTGTACACTGTGTGCCAGGTGTGCATTGTGTGCATCGTGTGTAGGGTGTACACTGTGTGCCGGGTGTGCATCGTGTGTAGGGTGTACACTGTGTGCCGGGTGTGCATCGTGTGTAGGGTGTACACTGTGTGCCGGGTGTGCATCGTGTGTAGGGTGTACATTGTGTGCCGGGTGTGCATCGTGTGCAGGGTGTGCATTGTGTGTAGGGTGTACACTGTGTGCCAAGTTTTCATTGTGTGTAGGGTGTACACTGTGTGCCAGGTGTGCATTGTGTGCATCGTGTGTATGGTGTACACTGTGTGCCAGGTGTGCATTGTGTGCATCGTGTGTATGGTGTACACTGTGTGCCAAGTGTTCATTGTGTGTAG
The DNA here is from genome assembly GCF_027579695.1 of Neoarius graeffei. Taxonomy (NCBI): domain Eukaryota; kingdom Metazoa; phylum Chordata; class Actinopteri; order Siluriformes; family Ariidae; genus Neoarius; species Neoarius graeffei. Next base: position 111,255,579 of record NC_083570.1, read on the forward strand.
GGTGTACACTGTGTGCCAGGTGTGCATTGTGTGCATCGTGTGTAGGGTGTACACTGTGTGCCGGGTGTGCATTGTGTGTAGGGTGTACACTGTGTGCCGGGTGTGCATCGTGTGTAGGGTGTACACTGTGTGCCGGGTGTGCATCGTGTGTAGGGTGTACACTGTGTGCCGGGTGTGCATCGTGTGTAGGGTGTACATTGTGTGCCAGGTGTGCATCGTGTGCAGGGTGTGCATTGTGTGTAGGGTGTACACTGTGTGCCAGGTGTGCATCGTGTATAGGGTGTACACTGTGTGCAGGGTGTACACTGTGTGCCGGGTGTGCATCGTGCGTAGGGTGTACACTGTGTGCCGGGTGTGCATCGTGTGTAGGGTGTACACTGTGTGCCGGGTGTGCATCGTGTGTAGGGTGTACACTGTGTGCCAAGTGTTCATTGTGTGTAGGGTGTACACTGTGTGCCAGGTGTGCATTGTGTGCATCATGTGTAGGGTGTACACTGTGTTCCAGGTGTGCATTGTGTGCATCGTGTGTAGGGTGTACACTGTGTGCCAGGTGTGCATTGTGTGCATCGTGTGTAGGGTGTACACTGTGTGCCAGGTGTGCATTGTGTGCATCGTGTGTAGGGTGTACACTGTGTGCCAGGTGTGCATTGTGTGCATTGTGTGTAGGATGTACACTGTGTGCCAGGTGTGCATTGTGTGCATCCTGTGTAGGATGTACACTGTGTGCCAGGTGTGCATCATGTGTAGGGTGTACACTGTGTGCTGGGTGTACATTGTGTGTAGGGTGTACACTGTGTGCCAGGTGTGCATTGTGTGCATCATGTGTAGGGTGTACACTGTGTGCCAGGTGTGCATTGTGTGCATCGTGTGTTGGGTGTACACTGTGTGCTAGGTGTGCATTCTGTGCATCATGTGTAGGATGTACACTGTGTGCTAGGTGTGCATTGTGTGCATCATGTGTAGGATGTACACTGTGTGCATTGTGTGTAGGATTTACACTGTGTGCATCATGTGTAGGGTGTGTATTGTGTGTAGGGTGTACACTGTGTGCCGGGTGTGTATTGTGTGTAGGGTGTATACTGTGTACAGGGTGTGTAGGGTCTGCATTGTGTGCTGGGTATACACTGTGTGCATCATGAGCAGGGTGTACACTGTGTGCATTGTCATGTCAAGTTTATTTGTATACTGCTTTTAACAACAACTATTGTTGCAAACCACTTTACCGAAAATTAAAGGCTTTAAACATATGAGCTAATTTTACCCCTAATAAATGTATTTAATCCCTGATGAGCAACCCTGGCGGCACGGTGGTGTAGTGGTTAGCGCTGTCGCCTCACAGCAAGAAGGTCCTGGGTTCGAGCCCTGGGGCTGGCGAGGGCCTTTCTGTGTGGAGTTTGCATGTTCTCCCCGTGTCCGCGTGGGTTTCCTCCGGGTGCTCCGGTTTCCCCCACAGTCCAAAGACATGCAGGTTAGGTTAACCGGTGACTCTAAATTGACCGTAGGTGTGAATGTGAGTGTGAATGGTTGTCTGTGTCTATGTGTCAGCCCTGTGATGACCTGGCGACTTGTCCAGGGTGTACCCCGCCTTTCGCCCATAGTCAGTTGGGATAGGCTCCAGCTTGCCTGCGACCCTGTAGAAGGATAAAGCGGCTAGAGATAATGAGATGAGATGAGATGAGCAACCCTGTGACAATGCTGGCAAAGAAAAAACCCTCAGACAACACGAGGAAGAAACTATGAGAGGAACCAGACTCAAAATTGAACCCATCCTCATCTGGGTGACAACAGATAGCATGATTATAAATAACTTGTTTCTATAACTGTGTTCTATAGAGTCACAAAGTATAACTGTATAACCAGGAAACGCGTTATAGTTTTAACAGGAAGTCTAATTTGCTGATGTTATGAACTGTTAATTGATGGAGACTTGAGTGCAAAACTGTTCATGACAACTGCTGTCCTAAAGTTATGGTGATTGTAGTCTTCAGCCATCATGGCAAAACTGTAAGTGTCCAGAGCCAACTTCTAAGTGCAACTTTTGACTGTCAATATGGGGTCGTCCTCCTCAGGAGCAATGTAATGAGACTTCAGCCAGACGTAGGGCATCAGGATGGATCAGGCAGGTCTGACGAGCAGGAGAGGTCAGGATCACTGGTGTCTCAGGATTGATATGTAACTTGACAGAGAGAGAGAGAGAGAGAGAAGAGGGTGGGGGAGAGTAGGTTGTTCAGTATTCCCGGTATCACCTAATGGTTAAAAACAGTGTATGTTTTGCGTTGAGTACAAGCAGGGACTCCAGCAAGAATAACTATGACAGCATAACTAAAAGGGAGAGCCAGAAGGTAACACAGACATGAGGGCACCCCGGGACATAAAGCAGCCAGCCACTACACCATCAACAAACCAGAATGAGTGAGTGAGTAAGTGAGTGAGTGAGTGGGGGTCGACAGCATCCATACATCTCATTTTACCAAAACACTATGCCTGAGGACCCTCCAGATCTAATTCTTTACCTAATAAAACTATTAACAAATGGCTTGACTAAAAAGATATGTTTTCAGCTGAGACTTAAACACTGAGACTGTGTGGAGTCCCAAATACTATTTGGAAGGCTGTTCCATAACTGTGGGGCTTTGTAAGAAAAGGCTCCACCCCCTGATGTAGACATCTGTGGCAGCAGGGGCGTGGCCAAGCATCAGTCTGTGACCGGAGGGCGGAGTCAGGGAAGGTAAGTGGCAGAATCACTGCACCTGAGGTTGATTAATGTGTTTGTGTGTCTTCCCCAGTGACTGCGCCCTATTTAAGGAAGAGAGCGAGAGCAGAGCGGGCTCCTTCCCCAACCTGACCACAACAGATGTGTGTGAATGAGTGAAAGTGTGAGTGAAAGAAAGCTGAAAAGTTATAATAAATGGGTTTTGTGAGCTCAGTTCTGGCCTGCCGTCCTTCTGTGCTCCACCCACCCATCCGAACTGCTACAGTGGTGCCGAAACCCGGGATTTGGAGCGCTGAAGCAGAACAGCCCCATGGAGTCCTCCCCTTTCGCCAAGCTGGTCCACGCCCTCACCATGGCCCAGCAAAGCCAGCACCAGGCACTAGTTGCCCTCCGGAAGGAACAGCGGTTCGAGGCCCTGGTGCTGGCTCAGCAGGAAGAGCGACAGGCGTTCCGGCACCTCCTCGCGTCGGCGGGGTCCACCACTGCGGGGCCGTCCCCCTTCACCCTGATGAAGATGGGCCCGTAGGATGACCCCGCGGCCTTCCTCACGCTCTTTGAGCGGGTAGCAGAGACCTCAGGGTGGCCGATGGAACAGAGCGCGGCACGTCTCCTCCCCCTGCTAACGGGACAGGCGCAGCTGGCCGCGCTACGGCCACCCGGCGACCGCCGGCTGGCCTACGCGGACCTTCGCCGGGCCGTCCTCCAGTGTGTGGGGCGCACCCCCGAGCAACAACGGCAGCGCTTCCGTGCTTTGCGCTTGGAGAAAGTCGGCCAGCCGTTCGCGTTTGGCCAGCAACTCCGGGATGCCTGCGGGCAGTGGTTGAGGGCCGACAACCGTGACGCCGAGGGGATCATCAACCAGGTGGTGCTGGAACAGTTCATCGCACGTCTACCAGCCGGAGCTGCAGAGTGGGTCCAGTGCCACCGCCCGGCGTCGCTGGATCAGGCAATCAAGCTGGCGGAGGACCATTTGGTAGCTGTCCCGATGGCAGGACAGCAGACAACCTCTTCTCCCCTCTCCTCTCTCTCTCCTCCTGTGTCTCATCCTCACCCCATTCCCCCACTGCGGAGGCGGAGGCTGGCCGCACCCCAGCCGGCCCACCGCACCTGCGGTGCCCTCCCATTTCTCCCTTCTGTGTCTGTCTCTCCCCCCCCCGGTGAGTGAGCCCCAGAGCACCAGTGCAGAGAGGAAGCCCGGGCCGGTTTGCTGGCACTGCAGGGAGCCGGGCCACCTCCAACAGCAGTGCTCGGTAATGGAGGTGGGCGCGGTGGTCCGGATCCCCAATGCTCCAGGAGCCGCCCTCAGTCGGGCTGGAGCGTATCGCATACTGGTGAGTATCCAAGGGGATACACATCAGGTGTTGGTGGATTCTGGTTGTAATCAGACCTCAATCCACCAAAACCTGGTGCAAGAAGAGGCATTGGGGGGAGCACAATTGGTGAAGGTGTTGTGTGTGCACAGGGATGTTCACAACTACCCATTAGTTTCGGTCCACATTTTTTTCCAAGGGGAAAAATTTATAGTGAAGGCGGCGGTTAATCCTCACCTCACCCACTCTATAATTTTGGGGACTGATTGGCTGGGATTTGGGGAATTAATGAGTCACCTAGTGAAGAGTGGGTCCTGCCGTAGTTTAATAAGGGGAGGTCCCGGTGTCGCGTTGGCAGGAGCAGCTGTCACAGAGACGTCTACGTCAGCTCCGCGTCAGAGTGAGGAGCCGCCGGCTCCTCCTCTCTCTATTGGGGAATCCCTCGCGGATTTTTCATTAGAGCAGTCGCAAGATGAGACTCTGCGGCATGCATTTGACCAAGTGAGAGTAATTGATGGTCAAATGCTCCAGCCAAACGCCACCCCATCGTTCCCCTACTTCGTGATTATGAAGGATAGATTATACCAAGTGACACAGGACACTCAAACCAAAGAGCAAGTCACGCAGCTGTTGATTCCGAAGAGCCACCGGGAATTGGTTTTCCAGGCGGCTCACTTTAATCCCATGGCTGGACACTTGGGGCAGGATAAAACACTAGCCCGAATAATGGCCCGGTTCTATTGGCCAGGGATTCGCGGCGATGTCCGTAGGTGGTGTACGGCGTGCCGCGAATGCCAGTTAGTAAATCCAGCGGCCATTCCAAAAGCGCCTTTGTGCCCTCTCCCATTAATCGAGACCCCGTTTGAAAGAATTGGGATGGATCTCGTCAGGCCATTAGATCGGTCAACACGAGGGTACCGCTTTATATTAGTTCTGGTGGTCTATGCAACGCGATACCCGGAAGCGGTGCCTCTTCGCAATATCTCAGCACGCAGTATTGCAGAAGTGCTCTTCTGCGTTATCTCCCAAGTTGGAATCCCAAAAGAGATTCTGACTGATCAAGGCACCTCTTTTATGTCACGTACACTAAATGAACCATATAGGTTGTTGGATATTAAGCCAATCTGCACCAGCCTGTATCACCCACAAACGAACGGTTTAGTTGAACGGTTCAATCGCACCCTCAAGAATATAATTAAAAAATTCGTGAGGACGCACATAATTGGGATAAGTGGCTCGAACCCTTGTTGTTTTCAGTGCGAGAGGTCCCCCAAGCCTCCACGGGGTTCTCCCCATTTGAATTGTTATATGGGCGTAAGCCGTGCGGCATTCTAGATGTGCTGCGGGAAAATTGGGAGGAGGGACCTTCACCAAGTAAAAATGAAATCCAATACGTTATTGACCTGAGCGCAAAACTCCACACACTCACCCACCTAACCCAGGAGAATTTGCAGCAGGCTCAAGAACGACAAACCCACCTGTACGACAAGGGTACACGTCTCAGGGAGTTCGCACCAGGAGATAAAGTACTCGTACTGTTGCCCACATCGAGCTCCAAATTAGTCGCCAAGTGGCAAGGACCCTTTGAGGTCACACGGTGAGTCGGGGACGTTGACTATGAGGTGAGGTGAACGGACAGGGGTGGGGCGCTACAGGTTTACCACTTCAATCTGCTCAAACTCTGGAACGAGGAGGTCCCCGGGGCATTGGTGTTGGTGGTTCCAGAGAAGGCGGAGCTGGGGCCGGAGGTTCAAAAGGGAACATTGGCATCACGTACCTCTCCGGTCCCCTGTGGAGACCACCTCTCCCCGACCCAACTCGCGGCGGTTGCCCAGTTGCAGACCGAGTTTTCGGACATATTCTCACCCCTGCCCGGCTGCACCAACCTCATAGAGCACCACATTGAGACGCCTCCGGGGTTGGTAGTGCGTAGCCGCCCTTACAGGCTACCCGAACACAAGAAAAAAAAGTGGTTCGGGAAGAACTCAAGACCATGCTCAAAATGGGCATCGTCGAGGAGTCCCACAGTGACTGGAGCAGCCCGGTGGTCTTGGTTCCCAAGGCCAATGGGTCGGTCCAGTTCTGTGTAAACTATAGGAAATTCAATGCGGTGTCTAAATTCGACGCATACCCAATGCCTCGTATTGATGAGTTGCTCGATCGACTAGGCACGGCTTGCTTTTACTCAACACTGGATTTAACAAAGGGTTATTGGCAGATCCCCTTGACTCCATTATCCCGAGAAAAAAAAAATGGCCTTTTCCACACCGTTCGGCTTACACCAGTTTGTCACACTTCCTTTTGGGCTGTTTAGGGCACCCGCTATGTTTCAGCAGCTGAGGGATAGGGTCCTCCGCCCCCACGCCACCTATGCAGCTGCCTCTCTCGACAATAACATTATCTATAGTAATGACTGGCCGAGGCACCTCCAACATCTGAGGGCCATCCTTAGGTCGCTGAGGCGAGCAGGTCTCACAGCCAACCCGAAGAAGTGTGCGATTGGGCGGGTGAAAGTACGGTATCTGGGCTTCCACTTGGGCAACGGGCAGGTGCGTCCCCAAATTAACAAGACAGCGGCAATTGCGGCCTGCCCGAGGCCCAAGACCAAAAAGGGGGTGAGACAGTTCCTGGGGCTGGCTGGCTATTATTGTAGGTTTATACCTAACTATTTGGATGTCACCAGCCTGACTGATCTGATTAAAAAGGGGGCACCAGATCCAGTCCAGTGGATGGAGCAATGCCAGCGGGCTTTTTCTGAGGTAAAGGCTGCACTGTGTGGGGGGCCACTTTTACACTCCCCTGACTTTTCTCTCCCCTTTATGTTACAGACAGATGCATCGGACAGAGGGCTGGGGGCTGTTTTGTCCCAGGAGGTAGAGGGGGAGGACCGCTCAGTGTTGTATATCAGTAGGAAGCTGTCGGTGCGTGAGGGGTGCTACAGCACCATTGAAAAGGAGTGCCTAGCAATCAAGTGGGCGGTCCTCACCCTCCGTAACTACCTGCTGGGACGCCCTTTCACCCTCTGTTCGGACCACGCACCCCTCCAGTGGCTCCACCGCATGAAGGATGCCAACCTGTGTGTAGCGAGGGCCAGGCAATAAATGCAAATTTTGGTAGTCGACTACGGCAGTCTGGGAATTATGTTCCCAGACACCATTAACCAGTTACTAAGACATTAACCATGACAAGCAAATAGACACAGGTTCAAACACTCTTAGGCCAGGGAGGTATGTTCCACACAAAATATTTATTACAACACATGAATAACAACCACCGATAAAAGAAATACAGGTTTTAAAACAACCACTCACACCTCATTTAAACATACTCCAGATAACCCAGGACACTGCACATACATAATAGCCATTTAGCCATAGTACCTACTGCTTACTTTAATAAATGGAACTAGGACAGAGCTAGGGCTTACCAAGCACGCCAGGCTGACAGACAAGAGAAAAGGGGCAGAGGCCCAGAAAAGAAACACAACAAACAAAATCACAGTACACAACTGTAAAACAAAAAATCACCCGTTGTGCACACAACAAAGGAAAAAGTGAAAAGGCTCCACCACCTCTAGGTCAGCCGAAGACCCGCCTGGATTGCTACACCCCTGTCCAAAAAGGGAGAGAAAAATACACAGATCAGGAAAATACCTACAGCAGCTACTGGCATTCTAAAAAGTTAAATATACTTAGAGCACAGTAATATGACAACTTTCCTCACAGCCTTGGCTGAACATTGTCCAGAAGCGCTCCCACTGGACAGGAAAAAAAAAAAAAAAAAAAGATACAGCTACCCTGGTCACAGGAGACAAAATTAGATGGGTCATACAGATCCACAAGCATACATACACTTTCTACATGTACTTAATTGGCATCATGCCCACACATACCATACACATCCACCCACAAACACACAAGACAAAAAAAAAAAAAAAACACCACAGGCACAGCTACATTAGCCCACTCTGTAGTACATTTCACAAAACAAAACTACTAAGCAAAACCAAAAAAAAAAAAAGCTACAGACACAACAGGCACTTAATTACTACAACTTAGCCGCTTTGCACCAAGCCCCCAAGTGTGCAGTAGCCTACAGACTAACAGCAACTGTGAAGCAGCCGCAAGCAAGCCGAGCAGCCACCATTTGTAAGTGGAAAATCAAACGGGAGACAAAACAGCAGCAGCGAAAGCTATGGGAACAGTAGGCGAGCAGCTTCCAGCACATGCAAATCATGCAAACAATACTTCCGCTCCACTACAGACCAGGAAGAAAAAAAACTCTGAAGCCAATACGTGCTCTGACTAAATCAGACCAGCTCCAACTAAAATCAGACCAGCTGACAAAGCAAGAAGAACAGTTACTAGATCACTATAAATCCCGTATAAAACGATAAGATAATTAGCAGATACATACCACATGAACAGTGCTTCACGCTCCACTACAGACCAGGAAGAAAAACTCTGAAGCCAACACGTACTCCGACTAAACCGGACAGGCTAACAAAGCGAAAAGAACGGATATTAAATCACTATAAGTCTCGTATAAGACGATAGGAAGATTAACAGATACATACCACATGAACAGTGCTCCACGCTCCACTAGACCAGAGAAAAAGAAAACAACTTCAGCTAAAAAGCAACCTCCGGAGCCAGTGCATACTCCTGTTGTAGAGTAACTAATGTAAGCACAGCAGCAACTGAAAGTTAAACAAGGCTGCTCCGCACATCCCACCACATCAACCAGGAACTAACAGCCCCCTACCATCACAACACACACCACTTCCTTAAATAGTCCAGAGTGCCCAAAATTAGTTCCTGTGTTAAGACCGAGACTTGACTCCTCCTAGTGGAGGGGAGAAAGAATGTGAATATGCACCCCACTACAATCGGATCATCCGTTGGTATCTGGCACTCCAACCCTTCAACTTCAAGGTGTTCCACAGGCCAGGGGCGCAGATGGCCGTGGCGGACTTCCTCTCCCATCAAGGGGGGGGGGAGTTGGCTGCAGGCCGGACGACCACCCGGCCTGAGTTGGGCAGTGGAGGTATGTGGCAGCGGGGGCGTGGCCAAGCGTCGGTCTGTGACCAGAGGGCGGAGTTGGGGAAGGTAAGTGGCAGAATCACTGCACCTGAGGTTGATTAATGTGTTTGTGTGTCTTCCCCAGTGACTGCGCCCTATTTAAGGAAGAGAGCGAGAGCAGAGTGGGCTCTCTCCCCAACCTGACCACAACAGATGTGTGTGAGCGAGTGAAAGTGTGAGTGAAAGAAAGCTGAAAAGCAAGCTGAAAAGCTATAATAAATGGGTTTTGTGAGCTCAGTTCTGGCCTGCCGTCCTTCTGTGCTCCACCCACCCATCCGAACTGCTACAACGTCACTATATGAGGTACCAACAGATAGCCTGCACCTTTTGATCTTTGGATAAAAAGCGGGACATAATGGACAAGAAGTTCGCTCAAGTACTGTCGTGCGAGACTATTCAGTGCTTTAAAGGTCAATAGTAGTATTTTATAATCAATGCAAAATTTGATGTGGATAAGACAGGGGTGATGTGGTCATATCTTCTAGTTCTAGTAAGGACTCTTGCTGCTGCATTTTGAACTAACTGGAGCTTGTTTATGCACTTATTGGAACATCCAGACAGTAAGGCATTACAATAATCCAACCTAGAGATAAAAGCATGAACTAGTTTTTCTGCATCATGTAGTGAAGTTATATTTCTTATCTTAGCAATATTTCAGAGATGAAAGAAAGCTATCCGGGTAATGTTATCGAAATAAGTTTCAAATAAAAGACTGGAGTCAGTGATCACCCCGAGGTCTTTTACTGCTGCACGTGAAGAAACAGAAAGGCCATCCAGAGTTACTGTGGAATCAGAAAACCTACATCTAGCTGCATGAGGTCCTAGTACAAATACTTCTGTCTTGTCAGAGTTAAGTAGAAGGAAGTTAATAAGCATCCAGTGTCTAATGTCCTTTACACATTCCTGAGTTGTATTTAGCTGGTGTCTCTCAACTGGGTTTGCAGAAACATACAACTGTGTGTCATCAGCATAACAGTGGATTGTGTACAGGGAAGTAGAGAGAAGTCAGGACCAAGTCTGATCCATTATATGGGCGAGAACACATCCAAAAACTCGGTCTGCAACTGGGCGACCTCCGTGAGTTGGGTCGGGGAGAGGTGGTCTCCACAGGGGACCGGAGAGGTACGTGATGTCAATGCCCCTTTTTGAACCTCCGGCCCCAGCTCCGCCTTCTCCGGAACCACCGACACCAATGCCACGGGGACCTCCTCATTCCAGAGTTTAAGCAGATTGAGGTGGTAAATCTGTAGCGCCCCACCCCTGTCCGTTCGCCTTACCTCATAGTCGACGTCCCCGACTCGCCGTGTGACCCCAAAGGGTCCTTGCCACTTGGCGATCAATTTGGAGCTCGACGTGGGCAACAGTATGAGTACCTTATCTCCCGGTGTGAACTCTCTAAGGCACGTACCCTTGTTGTACAGGTGGGCTTGCCGTTCTTGGGCCTGCCACAAATTCTCCTGGGTTGGGTGGGTGAGCGTGTGGAGTTTTGCGCGCAGGTCCATAACGTATTGAATTTCGTTCTTACTTTGTGAAGGTCCCTCCTCCCAATTTTCCCACAGCACGTCTAGAATGCTGCGTGGCTTATGCCCATATAATAATTCGAACGGGGAGAACCCCGTGGAGGCTTGGGGAACCTCTCGCACTGAAAACAACAAGGGCTTGAGCCACTTATCCCAATTACGTGCGTCCTCACTTACGAATTTTTTAATGATATTTTTGAGGGCGCGGTTGAACTGTTCCACTAAACCGTCCGTTTGTGGGTGATACACGCTGGTGCGGATTGGCTTAATCCCCAATAATCCATACAGTTCGCGCAGTGTCCGTGACATAAATGTGGTGCCTTGATCAGTTAGAATCTCTTTCAGGATTCCAACTCAGGAGATAACGCGGAAGAGCGCCTCTGCAATACTGTGTGCTGAGATATTGCGCAGAGGCACTGCTTCCGGGTATCGCGTTGCATAGTCCACCAGAACTAATATAAAGCAGTGCCCTCGTGCTGACCAATCTAATGGCCCAACGAGATCCATCCCAATCCTTTCGAATGGGGTCTCGATTAATGGTAGAGGGCACAAAGGCGCTTTTGGAATGGCCGCTGGATTTACTAACTGGCATTCGCGGCACGCCGTACACCACCTACGAACATTGCCGCGAATTCCCGGCCAATAGAATCGGGCCATTATTCGGGCTAGTGTCTTATCCTGCCCCAAGTGTCCAGCCATGGGATTAAAGTGAGCCACCTGGAATACCAATTCCTGGCGGCTCTTTGGAATTAAAAGTTGCCTGACTCGCTCTTTGGTTTGAGTGTCCTGCGTCACTCGGTATAACCTATCCTTCATAATCGCGAAGTAGGGGAAGGACGGGGTGGCGTTCGGCTGGAGCGTTTGACCATCGATTACTCTCACTTGGTCAAATGCATGTCGCAGAGTCTCGTCCCGTGATTGTTCTAATGGGAAATCCGCGAGGGATTTCCCAATAGAGAGAGGAGGAGCCGGTGGCTCCTCACTCTGACGCAGAGATGACGTGGATGGCTCTGTGACAGCTGCTCCCGCCAAAGCGACACCGGGGCATCCCCCTGTCAAATGGCAGGACCCACTCTTTACTAAGTGTGTCATTAAATCCCGAAATCCCGGCCAATCAGTCCCCAAAATTAAAGAGTGGGTAAGGCGAGGATTAACCGCCGCCTTCACTATAAATTTTTCCCCTTGGAAAAAAATGTGGACCGACACCAAAGGGTAGCTGTGAACGTCCCCATGCACACACAACACCTTCACCCCCTGTGCTCCCCCCAATGCCTCGTTTTGCACCAGGCTTTGGTGAATTGAGGTCTGGTTACAACCAGAATCCACCAACGCCTGATATGTATCCCCTTGGAAACTCACCGGTATGCGATACGCTCCGGCCCGATCGAGGGCGGCCTCTGGCGCGTCAGGGATCCGAACCACCGTGCCCACTTCCATCGCCATGCACTGCTGTTGAAGGTGGCCCGGCTCCCCGCAGCGCCAGCAAACCGGCCCAGGCTTTCCCTCTGCACCAGTGTTCTGGGGCTCACTCACCAGAGGTGGGGGAGAGACAGACACAGAAGGGAGAAACGGGAGGGCACTGCGGGTGCGGCGGGCCGGCTGGGGTGGTGCCGGCCCCCGCCTCCGCGGTGGGGGAATAGGGCGAGGACGGGACACAGGAGGAGGGGGAGAGAGAGAGAGAGAGAGAGAGAGAGAGAAGAGGAGAGAAGAGAAGATGCCGTCTGCTGTCCTGCCACCGGGACAGCTGCCAACTGGTCCTCCGCCAGCTCGACTGCCTGATCCAGTGACGCCGGGTGGTGGCACTGGACCCACTCCGCGGTTCCTGCTGGCAAGCAAGCGATGAACTGTTCCAGCACCACCTGGTCGATGATTCCCTCGGCTTCGTGGTTGTCGGCCCTCAACCACCGCCAGCAGGCATCCCAGAGCTGCTGGCCAAACGCGAACGGCCGGCCGACTTCCTCCAAGTGCAACACGCGGAAGCGCTGGTGCTGCTGTTCTGGGGTGCGCCCCACGTACTGGAGGACGGCCCGGCGGAGGTCTGTGTAGGCCAGCCGGTGGTCGGCGGGGAGCTGTAGCGTGGCCAGCTGTGCCTCTCCCGTTAGCAGGGGGAGGAGGCGTGCCGCGCGCTGCTCCATCGGCCACCCCGAGGCTTCGGCGACTTGCTCGAAGAGCGTGATGAACGCCTCGGGGTAGTCCTGCGCACCCATCTTGGTGATGGTGAGGGGAGATGGGCCCGCGGTAGGAGCGCTGGTGGACCCCGCCGACGCGAGGAGGTGCCGGAACGCCTCTCGATCTTCTTGTTGGGCCAGCACCAGGGCCTCGAAGCGACGCTCTTGCTCCTTCCGGAGGGTGACGAGCGCCTGGTGCTGGCTTTGCTGGGCTGTGGCGAGGGCGTGGACCAGGTCGGCAAACGGGGAGGACTCCATGGGGCTGCTCGGCTGGTGATCCACTTTTCCCGGGTTTCAGCACCACTGTAGCAGTTCGATATGGGTGAGTGGAGCACAGAGGATGGCAAGACAGAGATCAGGTTTGCAAAAGGGCTTTATTGCCACACTTTTCAGTGAACAACTTTTCAAATGAACAGACACACATCAACACAACCAGCGTCTAGTTCGGGGATCAGCTCCTCTGCTCTCGCTCTCCCTCCTTAAATAGGGCGCAGTCACTGGGAAGACACACACAAACACAGGTTAATTGCCATCAGGTGTAGTGATTCTGCCACTTACCTTCCCTGACTCTGCCCTCCTGTCACAGACCGGCGCTTGACCACGCCCCCGCTGCCACACGTGTCTTGTACAAAAGGAATAAGAGTCAGTGTAGCAGACCACTTACAGGTAGACCGCCTTTCAGATTTTTCAAGTGTAGGTCATAAAAAGAATTTTCCCTACACCCAATTATTTTTGTTTAGTGGACCGAAAGCTACTGAATTTGAATCACAGACTTCCAATTTTATTAGTTTTGGTTTTTTTTAAATAGCACAATTAATGAATTTATCTCCATGTGGCCCTAAATTCTCTGCTATTTTTTCCTGCTTCACCATGACTCAATTCAAGATACTACATCATGCATCACATGGTAGGCATTCCCCGTTTGCGCAAGGCATTGTGGGATACAATTTGAAACAGGAGAGAAAAATGGAGGATGCGAGTGTGCAAATGAAGCGTGAAAGATCGACTACAGTAATGGAAAGCGAGAAGAAAAGACTTTATGTTATATACGAAGGAAAGGAAATGCAGGACCAAACTAATAAATATCGGCGCTCAGCGAGCACCTCGGTGTGGTCAGCTGTTCGTTTAGCGATAGAATGATGGAACTGTCAGTGCACGCTCAAAGGTAAACCTGTAGATGGCAGTAATGCAACACTGTGGATGCCAGCTGCCGTAAAACCTAAAAGAAGGTAAACCTGCGCATGCACACACTCTGTGTGCTTGACTGCGTGAAGCGAGCGATTTCATGCACATTATTTGCTTTAATCCCCTCAAATTAAATAACTTCCCAGCCACAGAATGGCCTGATATTTTGAAAGATATTACAGAAATAAACATTATTACAGTGAACCCTCGTTTATCGCGGGGGTTACGTTCCAAAAAGGACCCGCGATAGGCGAAATCCGTGAAAGTGTCAACTTTATTTTTTTACAACTATTATACAATACAAATGTAAAGCATTTGTTTAAGAAATTTAAAAAAACGTTCTTGCAAATAACTATGACAGTTTTTAATACTTTTAAAATAATAATACTGTAATAATACTGTAAAATAATATTTTTAATAATGAATACGAGGTTAGACACATTGCGACTCACGCGCATTTCACAGTCCCTCTGACTTAAATCCCGGGGCTTTGGCTTCTTCCTGCATGATAAAGGTGCGAGAGGGCATTCGTTTCCAAAATAAGCCTGTCTCATCCATATTAAAAACTTGTTCAGGCTTATATTCCCCTTCCTCAATGATCGCTTTAAATCTGTTGTTCACGTATGCCTCTGCTCCAGCGGTATTCGCAGAGGCAGCCTCTCCGTGCAGAGAAACATTTTTAAGTCCAAAACGTTTCTGAAATTTCTCAAACCAGCCCTTGCTGGCATTAAATGGGCTTGATACTGCGTGAACAGCACTCGTCGATGGCCCGAGATCCACATCCTCCTCCTCTTCGCTGTCATGAATGTCATCGCTGTCAGCAAAGATTTCATAAAGTTTTTTAGCTTTTGTGCGGATAACGTTGGTATCCAGCGTAATGTTCTTTTTCCTGCAGTCTTTAATCCACAAAGCTAAAGCAGACTCCATCCTTACGATGGTCTTGTTGCGGACAGTCACAACCCTTTTTGCATCCTTGTTAAAACTTATTGCTGCTGTCGTCCTTATTTTATTTTCCTCCTTCTTTATGGAACGAACCGAAGATTCATTTATTCCGTAATGGCGCCCCACAGCAGCATAGCTTCTACCTTCCTTCAGCATGTCCAAAAGTTTAACTTTTTCTGCGATAGTTAGCATCCTCCTCTGCCTTTTGGGCGCGTCTGGAGGTGCCTTTGTCGGTGCAGGACGTTTCATCGACATTGTGGGTTTTGGCATGGAAAAAAATTTGCAAACGTAAATTTGGCAGGCTGTACAGAGACGAGGCACGGAAACGGTTGACACTGGTGTAAGTGAAAGACCAATATCAACTTTTTTCACTTCTAGACTACAGTCCCTTAGCCAATCAGGATTCTGAACACAATGCACTGTAAAAAAAAAAAAAAATCCGCAAAACAGCGAAGCCGCGAAAGATGAACCGCGTTATAGCGAGGGTTCACTGTATATAACAATGACAACATTTCAGAGGGAACTAAATTTTACAGATTTTATGAAATGGAAAGGCCATCTCTCTTTAAGAACCTCTTAAGTAAGAAGGCCATCTAGCTTTCATGATGAACAAATGGAAGTGTGGGGTTTTTTTCCTCCACACTTCAAGCAGACATCTCATCCCTTCTGGTATTAGTTACTAATTATTAGTGCTAATAGAAAGCAGCAATATGACACAAAGTATAACATTTGGAATGAACTTGCTCACAAGATTCAATTCTGAGGATGAACTATTTAAATAATAATAATAATAATAATAATAATAATAATAATAATAATACAACCTCGATTCCAAAAAAGTTGGGACAAAGTACAAATTGTAAATAAAAACGGAATGCAATGATGTGGAAGTTTCAAAATTCCATATTTTATTCAGAATAGAACATAGATGACACATCAAATGTTTAAACTGAGAAAATGTATTATTTAAAGAGAAAAATTAGGTGATTTTAAATTTCATGACAACACCACATCTCAAAAAAGTTGGGACAAGGCCGTGTTTACCACTGTGAGACATCCCAAAGCAAAAGTTTGGGCACCCTGCATGATCTGGAAAAATCATGCCTTCATCTCTAGTAGGGTTGACTACTGCAATGGCCTTTTCACAGGCCTGCCAAAAAAGATCATCAAACGACTTCAGCTGGTTCAAAATGCAGCAGCTAGGGTTCTCAGATGAACAAAAAGAACAGAGCACATTACTCCAATTCTAAGGTCCCTTCACTGGCTTCCAGTAAGCTACAGAATTGACTTTAAAGCATTGCTGCTGGTGTACAAATCTCTAAATGGTACAGGGCCCAATTACCTCTCTGATATGTTGCAGCGGCCTAACCCCATCAGATCTACCAGATCGCAGCAGCAAAATTTACTGGTAAAACCTGTTGTTAAAACAAAGTGTGGTGAAGCAGCTTTAACTACTATGCAGCAAAGCTATGGAACCAACTCCCAGAGGACATCAAAAATGCTCCTGCTGTTGGCAGCTTCAAATCTAGACTAAAGACCAAGCTGTTCTCAGATGCTTTCTGCTAACTGATAAATATCATCATCTTTACATGTTTTAAACTTTACTTAACTTTTACAGTCTTTGCATGTTTTAAACTTTACTTAACTTTTATTCTATTTTATTCTGCTGTTTTTTACTGAACTTTTACTTCATTTTATTATTTTATTTCTACTATTGTTTAATTCTTATTTTTTTTCTCTCTTCTTCCACCTTTATTTTATGTAATTTTATTTTCTATTGTTTACTGTTTTGCCTTTACCTCTGTAAAGCGCATTGAACTGCCACTGTGTATGAAATGCGCTATATAAATAAACTTGCCTTGCCTCAGTACTTAGTAACACCCCCTTTGGCAAGTATCACAGCTTGTAAACACTTTTTGTAGCCAGCTAATAATCTTTCAGTTCTTACCTGGGGCATTTTCACACATTCGTCCTTGTAAAAGGCTTCCAGTTCTACAAGTTTCTTGGGCTGTCTTGCATGCACTGCTCTTTTGAGATCTATCCACAGATTTTCAATGGTGTTTAGGTCAGGGAACTATGAGGGCCTGGGCAAAACCTTCAGCTTGGGCCTCTTGAGGTATTCCATTGTAGATTTTGAGGTGCGTTTTGCATCATCGTCTTATTGTAGGACCCGTCCTCTTTTTAACTTCAACTTTTTTACAGATGGTGTGATGTTTGCTTCCAGAATTTGCTGGTATTTATTCGAATCCATGCTTCCCTCGACCAATGAAATGTGCCCTGTGCCACTGGCTGCAACACAACCCCAAAGCATGATCGATCCACACCCATGCTTCAGAGTTGGAGAGGTGTTCTTTTCCTGGAATTTGGCACCCTTTTTTCTCCAAACATACCTTTGCACATTGTGGCCAAAAAGTTCTATTTTGATTTCATCAGTCCACAGGACTTGTTTCCAAAATGCATCAGTCTTATTTAGATGTTCATTTGCAAACTTCAGACGCTGAATTTTGTGGCTAGGATGCAGGAAAGGTTTTCTTCTGATGACTCTTCCATGAAGGTCATATTTGTTCAGGTGTCGCTGCATAGTAGAACAGTGCACCACCACTCCAGGGTCTGCTAAAGCTTTCTGAAGGTCTTTTGCAGTCAAACAGGGGTTTTTATTTGCCTTTCTAGCAATCCAATGAGCAGTTCTTTCAGAAAATTTTCTTCATCTTCCAGACCTCACCTTGATCTCCACTGTTTCTGTTAACTGTCATTTCTTAATAACATTACGATCTGAGGAAACGGCTACCTGAAAACACTTTGCTACGTTCTTGTAGCCTTCTCCTGCTTTGTAAGCATCAATTATTTTATTATTCAGAATGCAAGGGAGTTGCTTAGAGGACCCCATGGCTGTTGATTTTAGGGACAAGTTTGAGGAGTCAGAGAATTTATACAGCTTTGAAATCTGCATCATCTGACCTTTCCTAATGAAGAATTTGAACAAGCCACAGCTCAATAAGCTAATTAAGGTCTGGAACCTTGGTAAAAGTTACCTGAGAACTCAAATGTATTGCGGTGCCCAAACTTTCGCATGGTGTTCCTTTTCTTTTTTCACTCTCCAATTGTACAAAACAAAAATAATACACAAATCTTGCAGAAAACGCTGAAAACAAATGTGTCATCTTTACCTTTATGCCTTTTGGTGATCAGTTCATCTTCTGCTCACTTAACTATTTACAGTAATAGACATTTTCAGTAAGGGTGCCCAAACTTTTGCATGCCACTGTATATATATATATATATATATATATATATATATATATATATATATATATATCAGGGATTCTTGAGACAAGGGATAAAATGGGTTTTTAATTTCTAAAAATAAAATGTTGATTTTTCCAAAATATATTTATATATTATAGTTGCCCCAGATGTTGGCCTTTTAATGCTGTCAAAATACAATCTCCCAGGTTTAACATTTTTAACATTTTTGTCATGATTGCTGGACAAGCATGGAATTTTGTCAACACCATAAGACACACAGAAACCTAGAAAATATGTATTTTGAATAAAATTATTGCAGTTCTTTTGAATATTGGAGATAATTTTAATCTGTGCTGATCTATCCACATTTTCAAACTACTACGATTACTTAAAATAAATAAATTATGGAGCTATCGCTTATTATTAGTGGGGAAATATACATTTTCACATTTAGTTTTTAATCTAAAAAACAGACAATGGTATTCAGCTATATAAAAATTACAAATTCATTTAGGAAATGCAGTGTTTTTATTGAGATAATCTGAGACAATATAATAAAATCTCCTTTTAAAAACAAAAATGAAAAGAAAACTCATCTTATGGAGTTGACGAGCTGTTGACGGAGTTGACACACATCTTACGGTGTTGACGGATTAGAAGAGAACAGGGTATAACTTCATTTACCATGACCATTGAACTTCAAAAACTCATTTTTTTTT